>NW_009259588.1:3324277-3339377 GCF_000687185.1 Egretta garzetta
GTGTCCCTGCTCACTGCAGGGGGGTTGGACTAGATGACCTCTAGGGGTCCCTTCCAATTCAAAACATTCTATGATTCTATGATTTGATTGTGAATCCTGCTCTGTATTAGTGCAGCTTCGAGCTGCCTTAGGGATACACTAGCTACCTTGGATTTAATGTTACTGTCCACAGGGCTTTGGAACAGAAGATTCATCAGCTGAGTAGACTCTAGATCAACATGAAGAATTAGAGCAATACACAGAGAGCCCAAATAAGCATAATTCATGACTGCTTAAAGTCTACTGAATTTTGTGGAGTGATTTTCAGGTGCTTCTCAACCAGATTCACTGTACTTCCTCTCATGGCTAATTATCAGCTTGGTACATAACTCCACTATGACATGGATTCCTGCGAGTCTAAGATTCATTGAACATCACTGAAAATTAAACTTGGGATCCCAGCCCCAGGAGGGTTGCACAGTTACAGAGAACAAGACCTAAATTCCTTTCGACAGCAAACAAGTGCTAGGACTCAAGAGAGGAAAGCTACCCAACTGCCATCAGGCACCAGCTTTTCCTTTTGGGAAAAATCCCTTTTGGGACTTAAATTCCCGAAGCCAAAGGAAGCAGAGCTTCATGTTGGTTAAGCATAACATGGGCACTGCAGAGACTGGAGAGAAGTAACAGGACTTAAACAAGTGTCTGGCCAATGGTTTAACATAAATTTAACTTTTTGCTTATTGCAGGCAAAACCTGCCACCCCTGCGTAGCGCTAAGCAGTGCTACCCAGGAAATAGGAACTGAAAAATAGCAGAAGCTTGGAGGAATGTTACAGCTCTGATTGAGGCAGAACACCACTAATACACTTGTGCATATCAATAAAATGTGGAGTTGCTAATTTTGACAGAAGCATACAATTGCTAAATTCTGTAAGAAGTGGTCCATTTGAATGCTTGGTGATTCTCAGCAAGTATCAGGCTTTGGGGTTTGTTTTTCAATGACCTTTCTCTTCATAATCTGCAGATATAGAAATCATTATCATTAGGCTTGAGGTTTCAACCCAAAAGCCAGGCAAAACTTGATGTTTCACTGAACTTGAAACCTCAAAGTGAACCTCAAGCGTGCAAACCTTATGGACTCAAACCAAAACAAACATATGTCAGTGAACAAAAACCACAGAGCTGCACATGGGTCTAAGCACTGACCCATGCTGGCTACTGGCCAAGGCACGAAGTGCCCTATGCTTCGCACAGAATACCAGTAGATGTTTAGTGACCACAGGGTATGTCTAGACACAGCACTGCCATAGATTAGGGACAGTCAGGTCAACTTTATCTGAGAGTTCAAGTCCCAGAAGCAGTTCCTCTACAGTGTACAGAGCTCTTCAGCAGGGTAAAATATCCTGTAAGGAATTTTGTGTGACTACAGCTAAACTGCTTTGGTACTTGATGGGCTTCTTCAAAGCCATCTCCTGATAGCACTGTGCTGTATGGCACCTGGAATGAAGATCTAACTGTTGTCTCATACAAATGATATGCTTTGGTTCTCCATCCAGTTAAAAAATAGCCATGATTCCACCTTTTGGTAATTTTCAGTAGAATATGCCAGAATCTGTCTAGACGATCTTAGTAAATGCATGTAAAAAGAACAAAAAAAAAAAAAACCAAAAAAACCAAAAAGGGAAATGCTGCTTCTGCATTATCAGCATAGAGACCTTCATCGCAAGAAACTGGTGTAGCACAGTTCTGCGTTTTTCTCTCACAGTCAGCTGGAACCAGATCAATTTATCTGAATTCACTGACTATTCAATACAACTCTTCGAAAAATTTCCCATGTTAATTCTAGGTTCTACGGATGCATGATGGACAGTTTATTGCAAGTAGCCTCCCAAAGTTTCAGCTATTCCAGGTGATAGCACTGACCACATATATTTGTATTTGCCAGCTCTTCAATCATAATATTTGAGATTCTGTTTCCAGTGTGAGTACAAATGCCATGTTTAAAATCTGAGTGATGTTTTCTCAATATCCATGTTTGATCATTGTATGCTAGAAAATGCCTATGCACTTCAAAGGACTGAGTCTACGTATCTTAAATATGCTGTTGGATCCCTGCAAACTGTTTGTGTGAGAAAGAAGACTTCAGCAGCAGTCCTGGAGGGGAGCAGAAATGTGGGAATTCAACAGAGCAGAACATGACACCTCAACATAAATGCAACCAAATGATAATCAACACTGAAAAAATATATAATTTTCTCTGCAATTGTGGAAGCTTTCTGAGGTTAATATTCCCATTTTTATTCTGACTTACTAAAAATTGTTTCCTCCAGTTAAGTTAGCCTTGGGGCCAAACTCTTCTCACGGTTCAAAAGCAACTGACATGATGTGTATGCTGGTGTAAAAGGGGTCAGGCCATAATTAATGTAGAGTACTGTAATTATTGTAATGATGTAAAAAGAAAATAAAATTTGTATAGAGGATTTGGAAGTGTGCACTAAAACACATACCACTCAAACACACAACTTTGCAGGAAAATAGGAATGCTTCATTAGCCTGCCCTTTGTTTAGCTTCCATTCTTCTTATCGTTCCCTTCTAATATCCTGAAAGTGTAAAATAACACTCTTTTGACATAATTATGGAATACTTAATTGCTACAAAACCTAACTCACATCACAAAAAACATGACCACTGAACTGAGCCACAAATCTTCCATTACATTTGCATTCATTTTGCATCACAACTTTGATTTTTACTCCAAATCTCAAGTGTTGCTTTGTTTAGTAAACCTGCACTTCAAGAAGATAATCTAGTCTGAACAAAAATATGCCTCGCGTAAACACCCTAATTTCCTTAAAAAGTTTGGCAGCTGTTAGCATTGGGTTGATGAGCACAGAACACTAGGAAAGGTGATGCAAATGCCAGAAAACAAGGAAGTTGTGCGACCTATCAGTTCTTCATACAAACCAATCTACAAATCCTAATGTGTTTTACCAGGCTGTGAGAAAGCTGTGGGATGAAAAGGTTATATGGAGCTCAGAGCTGCACATGCAATGGCCAGAAGTCCGTGAAGGGTCCTAAACTGCTAAATTAATATCATACTTATAGGAAAATTAAATAACCAGTGGGGTGGGGTTTTTTTAAGACTACAAATTATATGCTACACAGGGAAAACCATACAGAAATGCATACAACCAACTCCTTAGTGAAACTGCTGACAAAGCAGTTAATATTTGGTCTTGGGCAAAGGACTGGTTTCCTTTTGTTGGCTGCCCAGTTTTAGATGGGTATTTTACATGAAACACATTACAAGTTCAAAGTGGAAGGACTATGTTTTTTCACCTGTGAGTGGTTTCAACTTAGACTTCAGCATTACTGTCAGGAAGTCAGTTTTTCCATGCTTATTACTGTAAACAAAGATTGTATGGCACATCTCCAAAAGTGATAGAAGGTCAAGGACCAAACTGCAAGAGCGACAGACTGCTTCCAGAAACCAAAGGCACAAAACTGAAGTGAGAATAACCACACGTTTAAACCCTGTTTGATGTTCTCATCACTCAGTTGTTTGGGCAGCACCATAAGCGCATGCAAATACAACCTCTCATACTTTTTTTTATACATATATCTATATAAATATACCTATTCATATATTTGTATACTTAAATATAATTAAACATACTTTTTTTTTTTTTAATGGGTATATATATGAACTGTACAAATTTGGCTGAAATGGTGAGTGAGCAGGTAACGGGAAGAGCCAGTGGCATCACTTATTAACAGCATTGCCTCTCACTCGCTTTTTAACAGTTGCTTTTATCTCTGTCAAACCTCAATCCCATCTCTGCTTGGTTTTATTTTACATCACTTTGTAAACTTACAGTAAAATAACATTAGACATTTCTAAGAAGAGTCCTTCTCCACAAACAATAACATTTCTATTGATATTTTCTTTGTAAAGCATTAGCACTTCCAAGAGCTATAGCCCGAATTTACAGTTTTATAAGCATGTATCTTGTTTATCGTGGCATTACTTTTTTCTGCCCCTCAGATGTGAACCCAAATTTGTCAATGTTGTAATTTATTTATTTATTTATTTATTTTACATCTCAACCATTTTTGGAAAGCTGAATATTATTTTAGTGAACAGAATTCACCCCCTTCTGCCCTTATGAGAGACTTGGAACATTACCTAACTACACACAAGCTCTATATGTGCATTTTCCTCTCCAGGTCCCCAGGCTGAGGTCCTGCAGATAAGCATTTACAACCACAACTGAAGTCAGTAGAAGTTGTGTCGTGGTAGTACCATATAGCGCCATCTGAATACCCTAAACTGGTGGATACTCTGCACTACTGCATCTATACTTCAGCTCTGTGTCTGTAAACCAGGGGTAATATCAGCTCTTCATCCCGTGGGGATGTGACAAAGTTTACTCAGGTTCTGGATCAGTAAGATAACGCACACATTAGCTGATGACAAAACATCTCTGGAGTGGAGATCTCAGAGCACAGTAAACAGAAAGACTAAAACCAAAGGGGTGGGTGTAGATCAATTTTCTGTATTCATCCTGCTCTAGGAAAAAAATGGGAACTTCTAGGAAAAGAAAGTATGTGTGATCAGGCACGCAGAGAGTGAAGGGTCATGTACAAACGTACACGTTACTGAGGGAGGATTTTACTTCATGTTTAAGTATTTGTGCCTGAAACCTTATAAACATTCTTCTACCTTATCCGTGTGTGTAATATTATAAATGGTGTACTTTAGGTCACTATCCATGCCATGGGAAGTAGCAGGGTGAATTTTTCTGTTGAACTATAAACTTTAATCTTTCAATTACTTTAACAAACACTTCCTAATGGCAGCCCACCTGATCTGCTACTGTACTAACCAAGCAGAATTTATCACAAAACTACAGCCTCTGGAAAAAAAAAAAAAAAAAAAAAAAAAAAAAAGACATGATTAAAAGCAAAGTCTCAGCAGAGCTTAGGAAGGAAGGTTAGAAGACTGAGTGTTATCAGGAATGAAAACAAAGTCAGAAGAACAAACCAAGGAAGAAAAGCACCATCCCAAATTTATTCAAAAGCCCTTAAATTAGGTCTATTTAAGCTCACATACTAAGCATTTGCTTACACACTACCATCTTCAGTATGACAGAATCACATACTTGACTAGTCTTTGCTGGTAAAATTTTCTGAATCAGGACTACAGCATCCAGAGCACAGATGTTATGCTGGCTGAGCAACATTAAAAGCCTCAGATACATGTTAATAATTTGTGAAATAAATTTTGAGAAACTTTGAGGAGCTCTAAAAATATTTATGGCCAACAGGATAAATGTTTCCTGGTCTTACATCCAGCATCAAGAAGCCACTTCAAAATGTCTTCTGCACTCAATTGCCTTTCAAAAGTTGATTCAGTTCCTCTGGCTATGACGTCTATAACTAGATGTATTTGGAATTTTTCTTTTCACTCATCAGTAGCATCCTGTCCTGTGTTTTTAAGCTTTTCAAAGCATCTCAAAACAAAACCTTCTTAATTACTATAGTGAAATAGATATGAAAACATAGCCCACCACTCTGAAACCAGACTAGAAAAACTTGCTCTTCATCAGGTTTGGACCCAACAAACAGGCTATGCTCCACTGATATTGTTAGGTACTTACAATGTTAAATATTATAAGACATTGTTAAAAGACATTTTGACCAAGCTAACCTTCACTGTAAGTATAACAATAAATGAAGCTGATACGTACCCATGCTATCAATCCACATACCCTTTTCCTTGCTAAGGAAGGCAAACCATCCAGATGTAGTGCAGAGGAATTCCTTCTGTAAACACAAACTCTCTTTACCTCTGTGTATGACAAAATAACCTTCACCTCTAAGCTTACAGTTGCAGTAACGAGGCCTGTGGCCACCGCTAATTAATCTTCTCTTGATAAGCCTGAACAAGCTTTGTAGAATACAGTACCTGTATAAACAACAGTGGAGGTGAGAAAGCTTTCAACAGCCACAGGCTCCTTCTGACAGCCTGGTTGCACTGAGCAGTGGTGGCTTCTGCTCTGTGGTGGTCACCCCCAACAACATACATCCCAAAACCTAATCCGACTCATAGCTTGGATTGAAAGCAAACATAAAAAGTAAATTCCTGTAGGAATTAAGTGAGAACAATATGAAGCACCTGTAGTGTGTTCCTTTGTTTTATACATTACTAGTGGCAATAATTATCTAATTGCTACAAGTCGTAAATTACATCTTTCTACCCCCAAACTACAGATGATGATCTCCATGAAAGCAAGGTTGGGTTTCTTTCCTGAACTATGCCTTCTTAATCCAACTATCTTTGCCATATTACCTAAATAAAAAGGCACCTTATTTATGGATATACTTTTCCAACAAAGCATACTCAAGTTACCTACTGCCTTTGCCCCCCTTAGACCAACGAAAAACTTCTTCAGACTTAAATGGATTTGAATTTCACAGATGGTATCAAAACATCTGGATATGTGTAAAGAGCCTTTTTGCTTATACTGAAACCAACCACCAAGTTGTTGTTACACTGTGTCCAAACTTGATTTCTTTTAAGAGAAAAATATCACCACATTTCCCAACTTTTGGGAAAGAAAGGGGCATTTGCCTGCAACATGAAAACATCTTCCGAACATTAAATTCTTGTCAGACAGGAGATCAATTCATCTCAAAATGAGTAACAGTAATACAGTCTCTTCTTTCCTAGAATTACTTTTTTAAAAGCACTTAACAAAGAAAAAAAAAAACAATGAACCAACCAAAAAAAAACACCACAGTTTTTTTAAACAGATGGGGAGAATGAGAGACACGCTCACATTTGGTGCACCTGCAACAGGCCGTCCTGCAGATCAGCTCTCAGCTGGACCACAGCATCCTAACGGCAATTCCTTTTGTCAGGATACCCAATTTAAAACAAGTACTTCAGTTACAGAGAGTCTGGGCATAAACTGCAACAACTAGCTGTCAAACATACACATCTATATGCAGGCAGATGTTTACCTGTGCTGCTTCAGCATCCTTTAATTGACCAGAAACACCTTTTCAGTCCCAGACACCCCTTGCTGTCCCAGCTTCCCATGCTAGCAAATTGAAAGCAAAGGTTATCCTCATAAAATGAGTAGCAATACCACACACCCCCTTCTCCAGCACAAGCTGGAGCTTCTCCAGCTGATAGAAAGGAGTGACTTGCGTCTGCAGAAACATTTGCTATTGCTCTCTTAATATCACATGCCAATAACCAAATTAACTGCAAAAACACGATGACCAGTTTTTTCATGCAGTATTCCTTCAAACCTTACAAGACTCTGATTAAATAGCAATTTTTATTTCCCTTGATTATAGAGGCATATTGAAAGGAAAACCAGCCCCAAAACAGAAGAGTGCCACCTGCATCCTCCTTACCAAAATGCAGTACAGCAATACCTTACCTCAAGGTCAGTGGGGCTGGTAAGTACAGCCCAGATAATAAAAAGCCATCGATAACAGGGGGTCTGGGAAGCACAGTACTGTAAGTTGGATAAACACAGAGAGCTGAATATGTTCCCTATTGACCCACATACTGAGCGTTTTAGCAAAGAGTTAATCAGACACCGCTCTTAAAATGGACAGCCTGGTGCAAAATCACTGGAGGCAGAAGTTAAGGGCTTTCACTTCCCACCCTGCAGAAGACTGTACAATTCTCACTGCAACATATGCATTTCAAGAGAAACAAAGTTACAAATCCTAATGAAAATTTTCTTTTATAAAAGACGTCTAAAATAGGAAACTAAATTGTCTTAACATCTCTTTGAAAAAAATTAAAACAAGAAATAATCTAATGCATTTTTATAAATAATTTTCTTCTAATCTGTACGTACAGACAATTTTATTCACCAAGTTGTTACATGGGAGAATTAAACTTGGTGGAGTGCTGTAAATGTGCATTCATCCAGATTTCACATGTTTTGTTTCCTTTTAGATAAAGCTTTTCTTCTGAATTTGCTGGGTCTTTAATCACATTTGAGGAATAGTCATTGTTTTAATGTTTCAGCTTTTAGATTATTGATTAAGCCCACACATACACTCAAGATTAACTGCAGCTTAATGCCATCCACTTTTAAGAATGTAGGAAAGGGCATCTGTAAAACACGAGCGTAACTCAAGGAATACAAGCTTGCAAAGCTCCAAAAGAAAGAGGCAACCAGAGCAAAATAACAGTAAGTGATTGTGTTATAGACGACCGTTCAGGGAAAACCTAAAGGACAAGCATTCTCTGCTTAGAAAACAGAGCCAGAAAGACACTACACAGAGATAAAAATACCACATCCAATTCATGAGACTGTGAAACCCTTCCATGACAGCATACTTTTACAGTTTGCATGTCTATGGCGCACACTATTTCTCAAAAATAGGTATATGTTAATGAATAAACAAACAAACATGAAAGTGGGTTAGTGCCGTTCTTCCACTACCATGCTATCTTTTTTTTTTTTTTTTTTTTTTTTTTTTTGAGGTTTGGCCAAAGTTCAAAGATACGGAAACATCCCAGCCTGTTTGGTGCACAGAGGGCCTGGTGGGAGTAGAGCCCACTCTCCTGCCACTCTGCTTTCTTCACTTACCTAAACAGGGGCTGAATTTGATCCATTGTCAACAGTATCTGCAGAAAATACATACGTCTACAAAGGCTACATAGATGGTAAATTGGCATCTGACATCAACTCATACCTATTTGTACATGTGAAATTTATATTATTTGGTGAGTATACCAAATACTTCTCTAGATTCATTTCTGGTTTTACAGTACATCCATTTAAAGGGCTCTTTTTCGAGATCAAAAATCAATTGAAACTGTACATGGAAAAGGAGAGGAAAAAAAATGCTCGAATTAATCCTACCTAAGAAAAGAGTTTAGAAAGGGATACATGGATTCCTGGTGAATGAGTGGCAGTACAGCATTAGGCTGTAATTTGAATATGTATTATATTTAATAAAACCACAGTGTGTTCTCTTGTCCTATTAAAACTGCATTCTACCTTACCAGGTCTGAATAATTTCTATAAAATTGATTGCTACAGTTCTTAGTAAGAGCTCTAATTGCATTCCTGGTATAACTTAAAATGATAACCTTATCTTAATTAGTAGCATGCTACAGAAGTGCTTCTGAAAGCCACGGAGGATTAACCTGCATTTTTAAACAGAAGCCTTGGGGCTGTTTTGGTTTGGTTGTGGTTTTTTTTTTTTTTTGGTTTGTGTTTTTTTTTTTTTCATTTCATCTCCAACACATGAGCTAGTGCTAATTTATCATAAACAAAAAAGGGAAATAATCAAATTGAGAGAGAATAAACATCCCTGCTGCCACCTCCTCTGGTCAGCATGAGCTTCTATGTGTGGTGAACTCCTCTGTGCACCGGCACGTGTCCTACTCGAGGGCCTCCTCTGCTTGGAGAGCAAAGGACGTGCTTACATGAGGCATATGCCCTTGATAAACCCCCAGCACAGGCCACATTTGTCTCAACTCCCAGAGAATCGCCAGTGCTGCGAATGAGCTGGGTCTAAGAGAGGAGTGGGATGAAGAGGCAGGGGCTGGGACAAAGGGAACTCTGGCCTTTGGGGGCCTGGGGAAGGCTCCACACGGATGGATGCACAGCCCCACTCCAGCACACGCAGCAGAATTAAAAAAATCTAATGAATTAAAGACTAAATAAAAAAGCCAAACCAAAACAAAAACCCAAACCCAGTAACAACCAACTCAAACACACCACCACCCCAAAACAAACTTAGGCCAAAAATTCACATGGGCAATGGGCTCCAGACACCCCAGCAACGGAGTCTCTCATGACAGAACCAGAAGTAACTCCCAATCTGCAAGTAGAGCTGCCTGCCAAGCTCAACACCCCAGCTGATGTGACCTCTGGAAGCACACACCTCACAACATGGCAAAGGAGTACTGCTGCTTTGTCAGAGTCAGAAAACTGATAGTAGTAACATTTGGTAGCGAGTGACTAAAAGCCCTTTATGCAAATCCTGCTTTGCCTTGGGTTTGAGGGATTTTTTTTCATTTGTTGGCTTTCTTGATACGTTTAAGCATATCCATACTGCTGTTCTGTGAAAAAGTCACACAGCTTTCTAGCTTAGTAAACAAACACTAATTGGGTTTATTTAGAAAGCAACTGGTCCAGCAGTAGCTGTATAAGACGTCTACTCACAGAAAGCAGTACTGGAACTGGCAGCCTGCAATGGGATCCAAATGCCTCAAACTTTCGTGATATATTTTGCCATTGTTCGTGCTACAGTTCTGCTCAGAATTATTTTTGAGTCCCGTCTTACTCCATCAAAAACAGCAAAACCAAACACACACCCCCCCAACAACCCCTACGTCCCAGTAGTAATTTCCTTGGTCTTCATTGCTGTCGATCACACACCACAGTACAACCAAGCAGCAAAGGCCAGGATTAGGGTGCCAAGAAATTACTTTTCGTAACTGCATCCTTTCCAAATAAACTTCTATTCTAACTTTTTAGCGCTAAGGAAACATCATACTTTTTAGCCAGGTTCACCAGTTACGTTACAGACCCCGTAGGGCACAGACCGCTCTGACGGCATCTGTGCGCACCTGCCTGAATGCACGAGCATTACGGGATTCTCCATGCTGTGCTGAAGATCCACGGTGCCAGTTGCAAATACAGAAGCAGTAAGGTGGCGTTTCAGAACTGCTATAGCGATCCTACTTAAAAATGGACATGCGTAATTTGATACACATCCATATGTATGCAGGCATCTCCGCACACCTCCCTGCGCGGTCCCCTGAAATTTCACGTTTGTGTACACTTAAAATGATTAAGCTCCCCTAGAAGCAGCAAGACGTCTCAGCGTTTTCCTGACGGTAGCAACGCACTTTCTAAGGTGAACACGCATTCATTGACCGTTCGTTGCGCGCTTTAAAGAGAACACCCACAAAGCAAGGATCTGCATTGCTCTTTGTTCAGTGTAGCTGACAGATGCCTACAGAAGATTTTTTTACATCTTACTAACTAGTTAGCCTTTTGATAGGAGACTTTGATTCGCACCCCAGCATTTTCTTTAACTTTTACTAATGGTATGGAGTAGAAAGAGAGGGATTGAATGAAAATAATCAGTTATCCAAGACTGCCTGCCTAATGTTTCTGCTTATGGGAATGCAAAAGCAGAACAATCAGCCTCGCCACTGGTGTGATCCCAGCCAGTCTGTTAGCTAGTCCTTATAAATCCATCCATCACCTCTATGAAAGTCACTGCCTTCCTCTTACCAAAGATAATGTATGTTATTGGGATTATACCACTGCATGCGGAGTCATTAAAGAAAGATAGACCACAATTTATGACCGAGTCTGCGGACAGCAGGGCATTATTTTAACCATAAAATCACAATCTGCAAGGAGAGTGGCCAAACCAGAGGAGCCATTAAAGACTTATAATTAGCATCAATCAATGTGACACTACTGTTGACATCTTTATTACTTTAAATACACTAATCAAATACTTCTGCATTCAGATAGAAAGATTGATAGGCAGACAGACACAGAGCACATCCCTACAGAGAGCAATTTTAAATTATCTATTCAAAAGGTAACAAAAAAATAAGCACACCAGCATAATCACATGGAAATGCGTGCACTGACAGAAACTGTTTTCAGATGGGATACTGGACTTGAGGTGGTCAAGCTTGCATATGAGATACATCAAATCTGCCCTGAAAAAATACGTACCTGCATGCCTCAGCCATGCAGTCGACTACTGGCCCTAACATCCCACAGAAAAACCTTACTTTAGGGTATTTTGCATTAGAAAAATAGATGGCTCAGTAACTCTTCACAGCACGACTCCATCTTCCATCTCTACTTTTCCCTATGCAGGAAGTTAGATGGAAGAATAGCATGGTATTATTTGCACACTCACCATCACAACGGTCAATGTTATCTAATTGCATCCACACGCAATTTTGTACTGCACAGACACTAAAATACACTGTTACTATTGCTGCTCATACAAATGTTTCAGTACTAACGAACAAGAAGCTATTTCACTTCTCTACACCACCTCTCAGGCCACATGCTCTTGTACCTTACTGAAAACACTTTTGAGGAGCAGCTCCTTTCTCCATAAGACATCTGCTTTGACGTTCGTGAAAGGAGAATTCTTGAATGAGCACCGAGCATCAAAGAAATGCACGCCAGTTCTTTGCAGAAAGCATGTTTTGGAAGGAATCAAATGAAGGTGCTCCCAACATTAGATAAGGTTTTAAGAAACCCTGCTTATTTTCCTTTTCTACTGGGGATAAGACGACTTT
Organism: Egretta garzetta; assembly: GCF_000687185.1. NCBI lineage: Eukaryota > Metazoa > Chordata > Aves > Pelecaniformes > Ardeidae > Egretta > Egretta garzetta. The sequence continues at coordinate 3,336,588 of NW_009259588.1, forward strand.
TTTAAAAAAAAACTTAACAACTGGATTCTTATTTAGATCCCATTTAGTTGTAATTAATGGCTTATTGGAAACACAGAAGCTGACTTTGAAAGGACACACACTGTTTCCCATCCCCCTTTCTGGAAATAAGCATCGCTTTTGCTTATTTTAATTTAAAAAAAAAAAAAAAAAAGGCTACCCTGTATGTAACACAAAAAGCTTTACGCTGTGCTTATCCTAGCGAGTGCCTTCTTTCGGAGAGGTCAGTGGCAGCCTGCAGATCACCTCACCCGTGCGCTGAGCATGAGGATTAGCAAACTTGTGCAAGCGCGCTGGAAAAGGGCAACAGCCCTTCGACAGCAAGGCAAGCAGCCCGGTGGGCTGAGCCGCCCGGCATCCCTGAGCCACCCAGCCTCCCCAGCAGCCAAAGACTGGGAAGGCATCTTCAGTCAGTGATTTCACTCATCCTTCTCAGCTCCGTAGCAGGGAACTGTGTACTCTCCCACACAATGTGAAAGCCTTACAGAGCACTAAGTAATGAGAAAAATGCAGTAATTTGTCTACTGAAAATCCAATTAGTTTAAGCCAATATTTATCAGGTCACTCTCCTTAAAACATTTTACTTCCATTTTAAGTGAGTTACACTAATTTGGATTGGACTGTCCTTCTCTAATGAAACTGCCAAGCCTTTCAGACGCTTTAATTCATTTCCAAACACAGTGGAGCCCCATAAAACAAGCAGAAAGAGACTGCTAAATGTACGTGGGGTTCCAGCGCATTAAAACAAACTAATGTATCAAGTGACAAAACGTAATGAAAGCTTTTACGGGGGGGAGGGATTCAGACCCAGGCCTGAGAGGACACATTGCAAACTGGGCAGCCAGCCATCTGTCTGCCAGGATCTCCTCTGCATCCTGCTGGAAAAGCAGCTTCTGCATCAGAGGTCTGCCCAGATCCCCACCGTCCACTTGAGACGTACCCAGCCATCGTCATTTACTGACTCAGTGGGAACACACGTACCCTAATCCGAGCAGAGGATTGTGAAAGATCCTACGATTTTTTTTTTTTTTTTTTTTCTTTTCCCCCAGGCTGACCTTATCACTTGTGAAGAACAGCACAAACGAGCAGATAGCCACAGAAAGTTTCCTAGCTCTGAGTCAGCGACGGGCCGGGTCGTATCAAAGCTTGGGCAATGTGTCTGTAAAGAAAGCAGCTGGCAGTAAACAGGAGTCGCGCGCAGGGGAAATGACAGCCGTCAGGGTGCAGCCGCTTCCTGCTCCCAGCTTTCGGCCTCTGCCAAAACAAAAACAATACTTAAATCTGAGCAAACATCCTCAGTGACAAAGGGGAAGGGTACGACTCATAACGGTATTGTTCACAAATATCCAGCTCACTCAGCATCCCAGTCCGAAAGAGGCTGACGTTGTATTTTCCGACAGACAGATAAATTTACATAATAAATAACACAAGCACCGGGTATTGCACACTCACCAGGGTATACCGTGCTGCGCACCAGTGTGTAGACATATTCTCCAAACTAATTTTTATGTGCATTAGACTTGTTTTGGACAATCTCCTACACACTGAAACTTCGCAAATACTTTTTCCTATATTTGAGAAAGGGGTCCAAAGAGGCAGGCAAGAGGCACTGGGACTGAGAGAAAAGGGAACTTGAGATGGGATGGGTGGATGGTGTGGTAGAACAGAAAATACCAAAAGGAAAGGTGAATACACGGAGAGCAAGTGAAGATGGGAGAGAGAGGAGATAGCCAGAGCACCCCTAGAAAACAGAATGAGGAATATCAGGGAGCCCGTAATACCTTCATGAATTTCTCATTCATTTTCTACTCGTGATTACATTTATGTACCTTGAGCGTACATCAGTAGCTCTGCGGATTTAACTTTGTCATTGATCCAAAGCGTAAGGGCTGCCTTTCCTCTGAGCTTTTGTGTGAGCCCAGGGACACTCTAGCACAAACGAGCAGATAGCCACAGAAAGTTTCCTAGCTCTGAGTCAGCGACGGGCCCAGTCGTATCAAAGCTTGGGCAATGTGTCTGTAAAGAAAGCAGCTGGCAGTAAACAGGAGTCGCGCGCAGGGGAAATGACAGCCGTCAGGGTGCAGCCGCTTCCTGCTCCCAGCTTTCGGCCTCTGCCAAAACAAAAACAATACTTAAATCTGAGCAAACATCCTCAGTGACAAAGGGGAAGGGTACGACTCATAACGGTATTGTTCACAAATATCCAGCTCACTCAGCATCCCAGTCCGAAAGAGGCTGACGTTGTATTTTCCGACAGACAGATAAATTTACATAATAAATAACACAAGCACCGGGTATTGCACACTCACCAGGGTATACCGTGCTGCGCACCAGTGTGTAGACATATTCTCCAAACTAATTTTTATGTGCATTAGACTTGTTTTGGACAATCTCCTACACACTGAAACTTCGCAAATACTTTTTCCTACATTTGAGAAAGGGGTCCAAAGAGGCAGGCAAGAGGCACTGGGACTGAGAGAAAAGGGAACTTGAGATGGGATGGGTGGATGGTGTGGTAGAACAGAAAATACCAAAAGGAAAGGTGAATACACGGAGAGCAAGTGAAGATGGGAGAGAGAGGAGATAGCCAGAGCACCCCTAGAAAACAGAATGAGGAATATCAGGGAGCCCGTAATACCTTCATGAATTTCTCATTCATTTTCTACTCGTGATTACATTTATGTACCTTGAGCGTACATCAGTAGCTCTGCGGATTTAACTTTGTCATTGATCCAAAGCGTAAGGGCTGCCTTTCCTCTGAGCTTTTGTGTG
>NW_009259588.1:3339433-3356800 GCF_000687185.1 Egretta garzetta
GCACCTTGTCCATTCTTCCTCTTTACCTGAAGACACTGAATGGACCTTATCCATGAAACCTAGACTTTTTTTATTTCCTCACGGGAGGCTTTAGGGTGCTTCTAAATAAAAGGTACTGCTGCAAAAATGCAAGGCATTCTATGCGATGTGCTTTCTAGTCAAACCTGCCTGAGTGCTGACCTGACAAATGGGGCAAACATAGAGAAAAAGTTATTTCTTGTGCGACACCCTCTTTCTTCCTCTCTCTGGGCTCCCTTCTACCCTCCATGCCCCTCCACATTGCGATGCACATCACTACTGCCAGAGCAGTGTGCAAATGTATGCACAGCAACCGCACTGGTCTTTTACAATTGTCTGAGCCGAAGGTATTAATCATCAACTGGGATTTGAAAATCATAACCAGGAGACAGCAGTCGCGACAGCTCTGCAGCATAATGACAAAATATGCAGGGCAACGTGGAAGAGAAGAACGCGCTGCCTGTCTTTTAGTCTCTCTGCAATTGAGAGGCGTGTTAATAAGCATGTTCATTTCAATGGCTTTTATTGTAACAATAACTTTCTTGCTCCGCTGAATTTTTTTTTACTATATTCTTCAGAGTAATAACATTAATCAAGGCACTGCTACGTGGCACTGTCAAAGAAAAAGCACATCCTGAGTGTGCCTACCTATAGTGGAACCACTGGCGAATGCTTCAAGATTTACTGTGGGCCATGAGATCACAAATACCCGTGCATGCGTGCGCGTGCACACACACACACTTATTTTCACATACATGATCAAATAGCACAGACATGGTGGAGGAGAGTAACCACTTCTTTTACTTAAAGGTTTATATCAATATTTAATGCAATCAGTTGAATAACAGGACTCTCTGTAAGATAAGCTTCCTTTGAATAATGCATGGCCTAGGAAGATTAACTGAAAATGTATGCGCTGGGTTTTTAGTCACTTCGCGGGACTGCAGCAAAGGTAAATTTTCACCAGGACTTCTTTTGAGCCTGTGTGTGTGCACAGAGCAGGCGCCTGAGCTTTCACTTCAAATGCAGGTACAAGATCTTGCAGAAATGGTGTTACCATTTCAGCCCCTGTGCATCTGCACATGCAAGCGCTCTTTGGCCAGCAACAGCTCTGCAGGCTCGCACTGCCCGCGGTGGTGGCTGCACACCCTAACACTTGCACACATGCTTGAAATTTTCAAAGTTCAGATGAAATACACACATAAGAGAAGCCAGCCGTGGAAAACACAAACCACAGCTCGCAGCACGCAAGCTGAACGGCCAGCACTATCCTGAGCCCACCCCAGGGTGGCTGCTGGGTGCTCACTCCCACCGCTGCCTGCGCCTTCCACCTCCACGGGGCGAGAGCCGGAGGAGTGACCTGGGAGAGTTCAGCGCCGGGAACTGCTCTGGCAGCCTCGTCCTGTCCTTGCTTTACCCCTCGGGCTTGCCAGCGATGATGACAGCTTTGCTAGCTTTGAACTGTCTGAGGGAGCACGAGGGCTGATTTCAGCTGGCTCCTGCGCAAGGCAGAGCGCGCCGTGCCTGCACCACAAAAATCTATGGGAGCTCAGCTATTGACTTCAAGGGCTGCAGGACCAAGTCCCTTGGAGCGACTCCTTGTATAACCAACTCAAGAAACAGTTTGTGGTTTCCTTTAAGAGCCATTAGAGAGCTTTACATAGTTTTATGTCTAGAACTTAAAATACTGGTATCTAAGACAAACCCAAAGCTTAATCACAGAATATATTTGATGTTTGTCCACGATTAGAACTTGCTAAATTAAACTTTCCCAACAAACAGGACAAATATTATGCAGCACAATAACACTCGGCTGAAGACAGCATATATGCCTCCAAGCAGAGCAAAATATACATCTTCTAAATGAACAGCCTCTTGAGAGATGCAAATACCTTAATTCTATGTAGTTTTCCAAACAGTTGTTTCAACATGAGCTCTTTTATGGGTTATTTCATACTTACAGAGGTCACAGTACTGCTTACTGATTAAAGGCAGGGAGTCAACTTTTTTTTTTTTTCCTTAATTTCTATTTTGTTCCAGCTCTGCTTATTCCAGGCCAGTGCACTTGGCATTAGGAGCTGCGACAATAATTTCTCATATGAACTGCAGTTCACACAGTTGCAGTTCTTTTCTCTGTATCATACTCTTCTAGCTACCTTGAAAAAAAAGAAAACATAGCTTATTGATTGAATGTCACTCGTTCCAAGGCCATCACTGCTGGGTAAAAATAAGCCCCCCGAACCCTAGGCATCTTTGATTTAGCATCTGGAAAACATGTGCATTAGCAAGTTTTGACATATTCCAGAAACAATAAACAAACACTGCCGAGTTCTTTCACTGGCCTACAGTAAAAGCCAGCAAAGACAAAAAAAAAGCCCTGTTTTGTATCCCAACTCTCCCATGTAACTCAGTCTTTGAATATTTAATAATAAGCAATACTGTATCTCTACATCTATGCCTTTGCACAGTAACAAACTCCAGTAACTATCACCAATAAAATATCTGTCATAGATATTTCTAAAATACCAATTACATATACAATAGCTCAAAGCTTAAAACTGAAGCTGCCCATGATATATAAAAAAATGAGGGCTAAATGTGCTCCAAAGTAATGGGATAGTTTGCAAAACTCTTGCCTGCCACTCTGGCCCTCTCTACTTGGAAGGAGGCTTACATGGGGTAAAAGGCCTTAGCTCTGCCCAGAGATATTTTTGCAAGGGAATTATAAGTCTTAGGATTTGTTGAAATGCTATTTTAAACTTCAAACTATTTTTCTCTTCTTCTATGAGCAGTTTGTTTGGACTATTTGGTTTGGGTTTTTTTCTCCTGCCTGAAATTGCATTAAAATTGCAATTTCTTGAAACTCTTCTTTTTCAGTAACTGCAACAGCCAAATAGAAAAGCACCACTGTAAGCTTTTGGTATCTCACTGTTAAAAACAGAGGTGGTATGTCGTTGTGGTTGGGCTTTTTAAATTGTTATTTTATTTCTTTTTCTATTGTTCAAGATAGAATGCCTGGTTGGTGCAGGAAGAACTTGTGTTACATGCTGCTAAATCCATTCAGGCACAGCAGCTTGGTAGACCTGGAGCATCCAGTTTACGTACTCATGGTGATGGTGGTAGTGGTGTTGCTGACATAGTTCCTAGCTGCTGGCTACTCCATTTCTATGTGTTACAATACTATACAAACTGTCAATTTATTGATCTTCAAGTTTTATTACATGCACATTGCCATGATATTTAAATGCTGCATTAAAAGAGGGAGCATAGCAAACATGGTAGGTGGCCATGAGTTAGGAGCAGAAGTTCATCTCTGGTAAGGGAAAGGCAGCCATACTAACCACCTCTTGTTAGGACTGAGAGAGGACACTGGCCTGGGGACCACCACCTTCTCTTTAGGAAGTCTCTTACAGATATTTGGGAGAAGAAAGTAATTTTGGAGACTCTCCATGGAGACTGTGTTGGGATACAAACATCACCTCGCACAGCAAAAGGAAGGTCTGCCAGCTGCTGCGGTGGCCTATCCATGCAGCTTCTCCTTGGAGGACTTCAGAGTCACTCCGCTTAATTGTAGAGATTCAGCTTTGCTTCCAACATCACACCCAGAACAGAAAGTACAAATATGAGCTAAGCTTTGATTTTTCTCTTTTCTTGAGCATTTTATATACATAGTGTCAACAAAGACATGCCAGTTACACAGCAGATGCATGCACCTACATCTTTAGACATACCGTATCTCTTCCATGTTGGATTTAAAGCAGAATAAAACATTGTCCCAGTGGAAATAAATATCAGGATAAATCAAACCAGGTATAAATGTTACCTATATGCTGACTATATTTAACCGAGGCATGCAGGCTTATCAGCCACTCCCTGTCGACTGAGGTTACCCCTGTAGCAGCCCAACTCTACCGCATGCCAAACAAGCCTTGGCATGGGCCCAGACTCACAGGTCTACATTTCTTGGGTGACTGAAATTCAATGTGCACTTGTGTTAAGAGGATAGAGAGAACCTAAGAAGCAGGGTTAAATGGCCACAGTGTTTGGATACGTAACTGAAGACCCGCTTTACCCAGTCCCAAGTGGCAGTACAACAATTCCTAAACACTAGCAGCAATGTGCTGGCAATGCCTGCCACCAGCAGCTGCCTGCAGGCATCCCATGAGGACCAGCCAAGCCTCGCGGCTCCTTCTTGCAGAAGATGGACAACAGGTAATTAAGCAAAGTAATGACAGGGGTTCAAAACACAAGCCCCCACCTTGTTACACTCATGGAACACAGGTATGGTCTTGGTCTCAATAAATCATTTATACATTGCAATAATTGGCTTGTGACATTTCCATTCCTTTCAAAAGCAGTTGGTCACAGACTGTTTTAAGTGGCTTCATGGCTATGGCAGTAAGTGGCTGCAAGTAGAAATTTTTGTACAATCCACTTCAGAAAAAGAAGTCCCATTTTCCACCCAGAGGCATTAGCCCAAACAATCCAGGAAAGCAAATGTCCTTTTTTCATCACCAACTATAGTTCCCACAAAAGAAAAAAAAAAAAAATTCTCAAAAAAGTGATGTCATGAGACAGCAATTTAAAAAAAAAAATGTCAACCCAAACTCAAGAGCTATGATCTACCTCTGGCAAAAGTTGTCTTCCACTTTTTCTACACCAGCTCTAAAAATTTACTTTACAAACACAAATGTTTGTTGAAAGTGTCTTGCCTCAGTCAGCAGGTATCTTTTACAGTTGTTCACAAGCAGTTTTTACAGCACCATTTATACAATTGACCTTGGCCTGAAAAAAAAACATAGACCATACCCATCCAAGCAGGCTATAAACTGTGCTAACCAACTTTACAGCTTTTAAATCCTATTAGGCTCTCTTATACAGTTTAAAGCTCCTCTGAGGAATTTATCCCCATGAATATGCTTGTGCAATGCACGGAAGATATAAGGATTTGTCTTGAGAAGCATTCGGTTCTTCAGTCACCCTGCAAGTTCCCTAAATGTCAGTTTAGCAATGTGACATCCAAAGAAAAGTGAAATAAAAATCCTGGTATTTTAGCAATAATACATTTAGGAATTATACAGACCAATATATTGTTTTCTCAGGCCTACTGATTGATAACACATGAACACCACAATAATCTGATGTGGTCACAGGGATTCCTTAGACATACTGAATATTCCATTGGTAGGGAGATAATATAAACAGACAAGATTTCAACTGAATTTAACATGGTGAGCTCTGCTTTCACATCACATACCTACAAAAAACCCTATTCGGTGTCTATTGTTCCACAAGCACCTGCAGTAAAGGTGGTTTTAAACAAATCTGTTGGGGGCCCTTTCTAAAGATAGATAAACTGCCTGGATTTTACTGGGGATGGGAGGTTAGAAGGAAGCTTCCACAAATGAAGTCTCAGTGTCTCACTAAAGATAGCAGAGGTGAGCTTAATAAACTACCTTCATTTAAAGTTCTTTTTTCAAGAGCTAACAACTTCAAAACAAATATAAGAACAGCTCAGTCCACCTCTGAATTCAGCAGTTCCAATACGCTTGTATGCACCTTATTAAGTGCAAGTCCTGGTTTAATTATTCCCAACTGGCTCTTAGTTTTAACGTTTGACAACTAACCCTTTCATGATGGGAGTACTTTTATAGCAGATGATGCTTTTTTGATTTTCTAAGCATTCGGGATCATTACATAAATGTAAATTACACAACCACAGGTAGCAGAAAAGATCAAAAAGTCGGTAAGAGGATAATCATATACCAGAGCAGAAATTAAATCTAGCCAGTTCTATACTTCAAATGTAAATAGGCACTGAAGTGATTATTCAAATATCTGTAAGTATAAGCTTTCTGTTATTGGTATCATGCTACAATCATCATAGATACTGTTACTGGAATTATACTGCATATAACGGAATCCATATGCATAGGCATATTTATAATTTCTTGGTGAAACTCCCAAAGAAGGCAAATAGAAAATAACAGGGGTTTGTAACATCAACAACTCATAAAGAGAAAATGGTGTGCTAAGTTCACATACCAATTAAACTATACAACTAGCAAACTTGCTAACACAAAATGTAGCCTGAAAAGAGTATCCTAAACACCTTGCATTGCTCTGATTTTTACAGCCAGTGTTGCTGGGGAAAAGAACTGAGGCAGTTTTCCAGAGTTACCTGGGATGGATACTTAGTACAGACAAGTCCTATTATAATAACACACTTTAGTATCGCTAATCAGCTTGGAAGTTAACTCAGGAAAAAATAATGTGAAGCGGGGTCATCACAAACCTTTTTCGAAGAGAAGCTGCAGACTGAGGGGGAAAAGTGTCCTGGCCTGCTCACATGAACTTCCAAGTAGCTGGGACTTCATGTAGAGGTCACCTTCTTGTAGAGTTCCTCGCAAGTTTACTCTGAATTACTACACTTCTTTCACGGCAATAGGCTTAACACTTACCACTTAGGACATTTAAGTCTATTTACAAGCACAAAGAATTACATTGAAATGCATTTTTTTTTTATTTTGCCATAAAATAAGTGGTTTTCTATTGCCTGTCTTTGAACAAGAAGAGTATGTGGTTTGCAGACCATGCTGGTGGAGGTGTATTACTGTGCCAGGCGACACGTTGACAGAACATTACTTTATGCAAGGAATAACAGAATTCCACATAGAAACAAGAAGTTTGGGCACCCAAACAAATCATTAGCACAATGGCAAGAGTCAGGGCACGGGTTACTGTATCCCAGTCCCAGGGAGGAGGAACTCTGTACTGAAGAGAGCTATAATTTATCAGGCAAAGGCATAGTAAGAGACAGCAGCTAGAAACTTTTCTAAAGACATTAAAACTGCAAGTAAAGCATGACTTAATGTAAAACGCAACTAACAAATTGCCAGAAGAGCCTATCAATGGTTTCCAGATCATTTTGCTGATAAATGAACTTCAGACAAAAACTGTGGGATTTAATCTAATGCAGGAATTATTTACTTAAATTCTCTTGTAGAGACAAATCTTTCAGAATGATTTTCTTAACTTAAAACACGTGAAAAACAACATGCAAAATTTCTTTCTAATCTGTAGCTTTGATCAAAGATGAAGTAGTGGGGCTGCTGCTGAGGTGGTACGCCTTTAAACCTTTGGTGCTGATGTAAAAGCATGTGCTCACCGGTCTGATGTTTTTAATAGTTGTCAGCACAGTGTCATTGGACTTATATACAGCTCAATGAGAAATTACTAAAACAGGAACTCTGCTTCTGCTTCTTAATCTGTTGTACTCGCATCAAAGCCAGACCCTATATAAACAGGAAACTGGAATCGGTCCGATAATGTATTATCCACAGGACTGGAGATTTAAAGGAGACCGGACAGACAAACAGAACTATAACCACTTTTGCCTTTTCACTTGTAAAACAGTCGTTCCCCAGCAGATCATCATCCTCCGTGAAGCCAAGAACTATAAAGTCCCCCAAGATAGCCTGGTAAAGTTAAATGGCTGTATCTAAAACCAAGTCTCAGCATACTAAACTATACCCAAGCTTTCAGCCTTGCTGAAAGATTAAAGGTGAAACTGTTGAAAGAACCTGAAGTCCCATTCCTAAAGCTACTCAGTTCCTTCATCTTTAATTTTCATACCTGTCATCCAACATCATGTATTTGCTTGTGAGAATTTAATCTCTGGGCTTTGAGTGGTCCAGTAAAGTCATTACAAAACTGAGTGTCTGCAAATGACTAGTGACTGTCACCAAGAAAGGAATCTTGTAAGCACTCATCTCTAACTTTTTTAAAAAATTGCTAATATGAACAGTTGCAAATTGTTTTTAGAAACAACAAACAATTCAGCTGTGTCTTGAAAAAAAAGTCTACAAGAAAATACCATGCAAGACAGAGCACAGTGCCCTTGGTTTCTAAACTATGTGTTATTGGGCCTATTGGACTGCCAACAGAGTACAAGGTGTAGCTGCCATTAATATCTAATGTAATCTTCCAGAGTACCAAGGGAATTTACTTAAAGGTGCCAGTGAAGATATCAGGAGTTTATTACTATAACGAACAGGGCAAATACTGGAATGGAGAGTAAGCTCTGCAAACCCCATGCCGGGGACCATCAGGGGCAGAGAGACAACAGAGAAATGAGTGCTGGAACTCCCGTCCTTAGGTCTTCCCTCCAGGTCACTGGGTCTTGACTTCTAAGGACACCAACATCCAATTCAAAAGGGGGAGAGGAAAAAAACCTAAAACATAACACTTTCCTCGTGTAAGATAAAAGTTTATGGTATAAATAAATAATAATACATAGCATTGTTAATAGGGCTCTGCAGTTACCAGCATATGAATTTCAAAACATTACAGATATTGTGCTGTTGTGACTGAGATTAAGGAGGCACCTAATCCAGCGGTAATAGCTTTCACCAACTGACAAAGTCATGTTAGATTAAAAAAACTAAAAGAAAGGAAGTTTGGGACACACCAACTTTTCCTGAGGTATCAAACAGTGAACTCTATGGATATGGTGTGCAGGTTGTCCAGAAGTGAGATTTTATTTGCTTTACCTCACAGTGAGATTTTTCAGTTGCTCTGCAACCATTTCTCCCCGTTTCAGCTCATTAATCCGCAGTTTAAAAATAATAACAAGTGAGGCAAAGTCTTTAATATTAACTGAAAATTGAGAAGATATACATTGGTCAGGTATTTAACTTACAGTTCCTACAGGTGTCTACATAGGAGTACTACATTCAGTTTAAGATTACTTTAAAGTTAGGATTGTTTTTCTACTCTTCATTTACTATAGTGTATTTTAACCTATTTATAAATTTTGTATTTTACAAGCTACTTCACCAATCGGTCATGTGTTATCTGCTCAATGAACTCATATATATATACATATATAATTTTAAATTACAGGCTTCATTCAGCTGTGCACCCTGACACATGTGTAAGCATGCGTTAAAATCCATCCTTATTCAAGGCAGTGCTTGAATTCCACAAAACCCAAGCTTGCCTTTCCTGATTATAATACCAACATGTGCTACAAGTAGTAAAAAGTTGTGCTGCCAACAGAGGGCGAAATATTTTTTTATGCTAGTTTTGGGAGGCCTAATGACCCAGGAGGTTCAAGCCCACTTTCCTTTACAGCAAGGTGGAATGGATACAAATCAAAGAGCCGTGATACCTGGCATAAACTCTGCACTCACAGCTCCAGTCAGCACAAGATCAGCTAGTAAAGGATGTTCCTTCCAACCAATAAAACATATTTTGGCAATGAAATTTAGTAGGAAGCCTCATTATCTTCCCTATCTCTACTCCAAATTAAATGAAAGCTACTACTTTATTTACATATTTATGCTATCTCGTCAGACACTGAGTCCTGCTTACAAACAGCTCCAGCTGTAGGTTGCAGTGCACTTCACAGGCTGGAGAGAAAACTGAGGAAGGCAAGGGTTTCTCCAACCATCTCCATCCACCTCCAACCATCATTATCAGAATGCTGAAGACACATTGGTCCAGCTTTAATTTCAGTGTCCCCAGACTTCCATGGGTTGCATTGCTCAAACATTTTAGGATGAGTCTCAATAATTGAAGATAAAATAGTATCCAGACACGTTCAGTTGTATGACAGAGGAGTGTGGCAAGAAACTCTATTTTGTGCCTTTTTTTAAGCACATACGAAGTGTTTCCTCAGTATTTTACTTGAACGTTTGTTTTAATAATACTATTTCAAAGTGTGTGTAAAAACAAGTAGAAGTTTGTTCCTTAATCCTGCCAATACAATGATAAAAAACATAAGCCAAGCCTGGTTATAGATAATAGAATGTGAGGGAATGGAATATTTGATGCAAAACTTATCTGAAGGCTTAAGAATATTAGATAGGTTTACTGTATTATTTTCTCTTGCTGTGACACTTACACACATACATATCCTGCATTTTCTCAGAGTAGTGACTAGCCACTTCATACTTGAGTTCAACTTAAATTACTGGATCTCCTCCAGGGCCAGGACAGTATCTCAGACGTATGGGTAGTCAATGGTAAACCATATGGCTCATAGATCCTTTGGTTTTGGCTCCTATAGGATTTTAAGTACACTGTTCAATGGAAAAATCCCTAAGTGCCTCCACATTACAATTTCTGTAATATCCTCCAGTAACAGCAGACTACAGTAACTCTTTTACTTATTTGCTGCTTGCTACATTTGCATCTCATTTATTTTCTCTCCTAATTTTAATTAACTCAGCATGACGGAAAAGCCAAAAGCAATTTAACTGACTAAAATCTCTTAACCACCCAGTTTAACGGGTTATCTGTTTGTAAAAGTACTCTTCTTCAGCCCTAGAAATCAGACCTTTTCTATTGTCGTACATCACCTATGAATCCCTTCTTACTTCAGGAATCTGGAAGGGGAGGTGACTATTAAAAAGTCAGTCTTTAGGACCAGAGCAGGATGTGATTTTCACTGTTAACAAAAGTCATGTCAATAATGCTCTATGAGCAGTGAGTGTATTCAACTAGTGCTCTTTGAGGGAAAAAAAGACAGATTTTTTTTTTCTTCAGCTGCTCTTGCTCTTGTTTCGTTGGTTATTACGGCTATTCAATAACAATGCATTTGCACTGGTATTGATCAAAACATCCCAATTTTCAGATCTAAGCATACATTATATTTTGATTTGTAGAGGGCCATCAGCATTACATACACTGTACTAGGCAGGATTCCTTCTTTTCAGTATATCAAATATTATAAATCAACAACAGTTAACGAAACTCCCCTCAGGACTTAAGGTATTTAACTGCCAAGATCCAGCTCTTACGAGCATAATCAGCCCTTGGTAAGAACCAGTGTCATCTCCTGCTTCATTTTCTCTCCTAATGCCTGTTTTGTATGCCCACGTGATTACAGAGGCCTTTAAGTATCATCCAAAGGAACAGGGAGGGGGACAGAAATATCCTTTGTAAGGAATTAATTCCAGGCTGCAGTAGCAGTATTTTGTACCGATGTAGAATTGCCACAAAATACTGAAGAATACATTATTACCATGCCACTTTTGGTAAGAATACAAAATCTGTGTGTAATATGTATAGTGTATGTTGTTCCACAATAAATATAATGCTCATGCTAGGTATGTATAATCAATAAAAACAGACTGCACCTTGTGAATAGTACAGTTACCAAGACACAATGAGCGCTGAACAATTTTCCAGGAAAACTTTGCAAGCAAGCAAATTCACTTTTTGATTTACGCCTCAGTTTGGGCATTTACAGCAGTAATTCACCTGCATAATTCTGAGTTTTATGACTTTCCAGTTACCAACACAGCTCTGAAAGAACAGACTCAGTTCTTCCTCAGGTTGACATGGGGAATGAAATTATTAATTAGACTATGAATCGTAAAAAAAAGACAGGCTGATGTGCCAGTGGCAGGCTGAGCATCCAAGGATGGAACTAAAGGTCTTCCCTTAGTTGTACACAAGTAAAAGTGGAAGAGCATCATAGACTTTGTCTAGTCTGAGATTTAAAAGTGATCTGTTAACATGTCTTAGCTAAGACATATGCTAAAAGTCTTCTATGGTTGTACATGTATACTTTGACACACCTTAAGCTGATCAAAATGTAGCATGGTGGGAAATAAATCTTAATCAAGGTAAGATGATGTACACTAGGTGATGCAAACCAGAATCCTAAAATGCATTAGTCGGAACTCAGTAGCTGAAGGTTTTTTCTGTGTCCACCTGCAAGTCATGAAGAAAGCAAGCTATGGAGGAGAAAGTTAAATTAAGTACTATTTATGCAAATGATCAGCTAGAATCCCCAATTTTATTCACATCAAAGTTAAAGCAATAAAGCCAATGCCATGTTAACTTAAGCTACAATGCTCCCATTATCTCCAAAGTAATCCTATCCAGAAAGAATAGGGGAAAAAAACCCCTTCAATCCTGTATTTGAAATTAAAGTGTACTAAAGTCAAGAAAACCAAAAAAACTCATTCCACAGTTTGATAACTCTTTTAAAAATCAAGTATGAAGTACTAAGAATGAAGTAACTTCTCTAGCCCAGAAGAGCAAACTATGCTTTTTGAAAGCCAAAGGAATAATTTTAAAATACTAAAACATCACATATTAATCACATTTCACTTTCCTGTATTAAAATCACAACAATGAGCTTATTTGGATAACCATGACCTGTGCTCTGTAAATTTGCTGTCCAGTCATGGTACAAGGATGGGTACTACTTGCGTGACAGTTAAGCGGTAACAAGCAAAATAATGTGGTGTACACATAAGAATGCAGAGCAGAGTTAAGTCCGGGTATAATACAAAACTAAGCTAAAATGATTTGACAAATAATGGCTGTATGTTCATTACCATCGTTTGTCCACACAGAATTAGTTATCCAACTAATCAAAAAGAATTCTTTCCTGTTATGCATGCATACACATACATACATCTATGTACATGTATATATGTATGTGTCTCAAAACACTGGCTTTAAAAACAAGAAAAACGTTACCAGCAGCCAGACCAACACATCTTTAAAAGTGTGGCTGAATTTTCACCTCTTATTGATGCAGCTCTGTTATTTCTTATAGCCTGCAAGTCTATTAAATTGCATTTCTAGTATATATCCTTGGAGTGAGATGTTCATATTTACAGAGACTCAGGCAGTAGTGGGACAATTAAAAAGTGGAGAACTTCCATCAAGGAAAGCGCCTTTTTGGTTGCACACTAGTGGCAAAGAAATGCTAACATGCTCTTCAGTTCTGACACAGCAAACAAGCAAGCATAAATAATTCTTCATGTCTGGAAGTGAAAAGGAATGCAATGCCATCCTCTGGGTGGGAAGGTATGTTTATTATTTCAATATTTATTCTGGTTGATGGATGTAGACTAAGAGGAAAAAAAATCAGTACAGTCTTGCACGTATTCAGTTTGAGCAATGTGGATTTCACTCCACATTGCAAGGACAGAAAAGTGAGAAAGCATGGATTTTTTTTTTTTTCATATTTTGAATAACAGTAAGAGGTTATTATGAGTTTTACTCACTGAAGTTAAACAGTTAACTATAGGATGTCATCAACCAGAATCAGGATGGGAAAACACATAGTAAGGCAACTTCCTTTCTGTAAATAACTTTTACTCATTCATCTTTCATTCATTCATTTTATAACATGACCTGCAGTCAGCACAAGTTTACTAGCAGGATGCATTAAGGAAAAGCAAAATACACTCTGTTTCCTAGCCACTGTCCATAACTTTACCTTTTGCCTATAAAGAGTGAGATAATGAAAACTCCTACGATTTACAAGATTCTACTTGCAAATTCAGAACAGTAAAAATACACCATTCTTATTGTCTTATATGTAGCACAATTTTTTTGCTAAGGCTGTGGTCAACAAATATTACACTTCTTCCAGGAGAACACCAATGCAACTTGTCTCCTTGGGAGCTACTGCTGTGTTCCTTGGAAGACTTAGAACATGGGTAGAAAAATGTCAAGGGGGAAACCTTGCCTAAACCTAGGCCAAGCAGTAAAACTCCCCAGGGAAAAATCATGTTTATTAAGTCACTCCTCTTGTTCAGTAAAGGTTAGCAAGCATTTCAAGGAATTTCCTCTTGGGTCAAATAAAGCTGAAAAGGGAGTGGATGTGATACCACCTGACAGGCATTGATTTTTAGCTGGAAGCTACAGTACTATTTTGGACTCTCAGGTTCTGGATCTTGGTTTACAATAATAAAACAACATCTCTGTGCTTATTTTGCCAAACAAACTAAGGACAGTTATTTTATTTCCAGAGAATGACAGAAGTTTTTTGTTCGATGTCCCATCACTGTGTGTGAATCTAGAGCAGGCTAGCAATAACAACTGTTTAATCACGATGGCTGCAACTGTGGGGTACTGCAGAAAATTGCTTCTGCTCAAGCTTTAAAAGAACCAAAACCTCTATTTATTTTCTTTCAGCCTTATGAAAGTGCATTCGTGCGAGACGCTCATTGTGTTCCTCTTAAGGAAAATAAATCCACTGTATTTACCGAGAGATGCATTCTGCCGATGATCTAGCATCTCATTAAGATGATTTTACCCCATATTGTTCTGGCACACAGGCTCTCACAAACAACATTTTCAGTACTCTGCTCTTCAGATCTCATCACAATCCTGAACTAGGTCACCTGGAATGACGATATGGTACATAAACAAACAGATCAGATCCTACTTCTCCCTTTCTTAAGTACCTGATATTTAGAGGCATTTTCCCTGCAAAGGAAAGTTTAAGAACAAACAACAAATGTTGTAGATGGCCCTTTACCAATAGTTGGTTCCTCAAATCAAGCTTAGATTGATAATGAATGACAGTGACTGCCAGTCGAGGGCTGTTTGATGGGTTTTGCAACACCAAACATCTCATTTCTAGCAGACCAGGGCATGGATTTGCACCTCAGGGGCTGAGGTTGGAACCGCTCCAGCACACAAGCCATCTCTGCACCCCGAGACAGGGAAGCTCCAGGTCAGGGCTGAGGTCACTCCTGTCAGGGCGGCAAGGCAGCAAGACCTATTCTTAGTACATATTAGCTGACATTTGGTAAAAGCATAACAAAAACAAGGGAGTTTGTGAACACTTTGCCAGAAGGCCAAGAGCCACGTCATCCTGATAACTCGTATTACAACTACAGCTTACCTCATGTTAGTTACTGCACATTAGCTACGATGTAGGAAAAAATACATTCATTGTCTGGTGAAGACAAGGCAGCTGAAAATTAATGATAAGATGAACTTGCTGTGACTTTGGAAATATTTAATTAACTTTATAAATAAACAGAGAACCAACGTAACATTTCAAGGGACATGAAACTAATGTAAATGTTGAACTTCTCATCAATCCGTAAAAATGCAACCTCTTAACAGTTGGCATCTTGGAAAAAAATATGGGGTTTGCTATTGTTTTGGTATTTTGCTTTCTAAAACACACAAAAGAAATACTTTAAATGGACAGCTGTTACCCCCAAAGCTATTTATTTTGGCTATTTCACTCTTTCTACTTAGGCAAACCTTCAGGGAGGGGGGAGAGGGACAGAAGGAAAAAAGATAAAGGAAAAAACAACTAGAAGCAAAGTAAGCAATAAAATATTGAATCTCCAATCAAGGACTACAGAAAAAAATTGCCAAATATGAAATTAAATTATTGCCAGACACTGCTGGAATCATCAACACAATTTTTAAGCTCAGATTCTGATACATGGTCCTCAAATGAAAAAATAGCCAGTTCGAATTCCCTGGTCTCCACCTGTTATAAATAGCTGCAAAACACAAACCATTTTCTTTACACCTATAACTTCGGCTGAGTTCAGTAGTTCAAAAAGTCTCATTATTGCAACAGATAAGACAGAATTATGACTCTGGGCTTGACATAGTGGAATGCCTCCTTACACACTGTCACAGACATCACAGGATGCACCAGAGATTTCTTTATCAAGGAGAAATAATGAGCTGTCCTGGGTCCACAGTGTCTTTTATAGCCTGCCAGATGTTTGCATTTATATATTTATTTATTGCACTTAAAACGCCCCCAAACCTGTATCAACTAAGTAATGAAAAATAAACCTTTCTCAGCATAAACCTGATAAAGATCAAAATACCAAGACTTCTGACAGGGCACAGTAATGGAAATAATCTGTTTATTCAGCATTCTCTTTTGATAATATGGGATGCACTCAGATTCCTTCTTCCACAATTCCCTCCTCATTAACATCCTGTCCAGTTTGCCGCAGGCCATGACGTAGTCTCCAATAATAGTTTTGGCATATGTTTCCTAAGGAAAGGCCCGGTCACCCTTCTGCCGAGCGGATGTCGATTGTGTTAATGCTGAAGATGCACATGCACCGCCTCCTGCTGGGTCTGAGCCTCAGCGTTCACGTGACCTGTCACTATCACTTAATACCAACCACCCCAAAATCATACACAGCTACTAGACATCTCCACTGTAAATGGGCAATGTATGTGGATATGTGTCTATGCATATAGATACACACACCAGGCATGTACTTGAAGCATGCAGCAGAAAAGCAGTATATATTACGGTGAAAAGTCATCACTATCATCCCCTGAAATCTTAAAGGAAGGGCAAAAAAATACCTCAGGGGAAAGGCAAACTCTTTCACTCCCATCATTACTGGCCTCATGTACAGTGGCCAGTGTTACACTCACTTAAGGCTGCTTCTTCCTTTTTTTTTCCCCCCTAAGAAATATGCAGCAGTAACATGGGTGTCATTTTAATGCAAAACCATAACAAAGTCTTCAGCAGTGCTAAGACAAAATGAGTTCCCAAATGCATGAAATGCACCAGTTGAGTGCTGATCCTCAATAAACAGGATAACTGGAGAAAAAACAGCCAGGCATTCCTCGTTGGCCACTTCCACATCAGTAAATTAAACAGTGCCAAGAAGCAATCCCAGACAGTAGACTTTAATTGTCTCTATAGTTCAGTTATTAGATGAGTCCTTGGCACAGGTTTGACACAGGCTTGCCAGCACTCTCCCTGGCACCACAGGGGAAAAATACAGCCCAGGGATAAATCCCATAAGGCAGTTTGGATGTGGCCACTTTCTTACGGAGAGTAAGAGTTGTATGATATGGACATGGGCTGTCCATAACCTCAGTGCCAGAGGATACTCCCAGGCACATTGAACTTCTCAGTACAGACATAGCCCTTCTGTCCACCAGCCTTTCGGCTTTAATACAGGTTCCAGATCTCTCTTAAACATGGAATAACATCATAGTATCACTATTTCCAACTAGAATTTCACAACTTTCCCTAGCAGGTGAAACAAACTATGTCTTAGCTTCATCATACTGCTCTGTGAGGACCATCCAAGTAGACACTATGTAGAAAAGCAAGAATTTCCCATATCCAATGCATTCCTTATCCAACATTCTCAAAAGATAAAGTATTGACAGCAAAACTGACTCTGGAAGTGACATGTAGAGGAATACAAAGGCGACGAATGCATGATACCAAGCCTATGTCCTCATTCAAAAACAATTATGGATAGATAAGCATATACTCAATACATGCAAGTTAAACACCTTAGCACTCACAACATTGTAGAGACTTCCGAGGGGTTGTTCATGCCTGCGTAGGGACAGGTAATGGACTTCTGCAGGGCCTGAAATCCCACTGGGGGCAAGGAAGGTTAGTTTTTAAAGTGCTAAAGCAGCATCCAGACGATGGAGTTCCCAGCTGGTTTCATGCTGGTATTGGGATTTCTGGATAGCCCTCACCCACAGTGCACATTTTCCCTGATGACACCCAGATGAGAAGACAGAGTTTTACTGTGTGATTTTGTCTCCTGTGCACTGCTGAAC
>NW_009259588.1:3356891-3376253 GCF_000687185.1 Egretta garzetta
ATTATGACACCTGTGCGCGGCTGACCCAGAAGACACAGCAAATTGTAGACAGAAATTACAGAAAGTTGACAAAGAGCAGCCTAGACTTTATTTTCTAGGGGTAAGCAAAAGGAGTGAAAAATGAGCAGTGAAGTATGTTTCAGGATTTCACATTTTTCCAAGTAGAAAAAAACCCCAGTACAATTCCTCACAGAAATCCAACTCTAACTACTGTGTGCCTTTGAATCCATAACTTTGAATTCTCATCTCCAATAAATACATGTATATCTGCCTGCACAGCCCAAAAAAAGGAGGTGACTTCCCTGTCTTCTTCCCAAATTCTTCCCAAAGAGTTGCATATCTTCACATTCTCTCATTAAAGCAATTTAACAATTCAATAGGGCAACAGATACTAGTAAAGATGCCAATATTGATATTGCTTCCTGATCGGCAATCCTAACCCTGTGTTTACAATGATTTAGCATAGCATCAATACTAAACACAGCCAAAGCACAAATTCTCTGTTGTTCCTTTCTACACTCGCTCATCCTCCTTTTCTCACCTTGCCTTTTCCAAGACAGGTGAATTGGCATCACAAAACTTATTTTGACAGAGACAGAGCAAGGGTTATAATCTGGCATAAAACCTTAGAAAAACAAGCAGGATGGGCATTTCTTCCTAGTACTGTCCATCTGAAGATTGCAGGGTACTGAGGACTGTTGATTTTGTTTTGTTTTTTTCCTAAAGCCACATTTCATATAATTCCATGTTCGGCAACACCCTTGTGAACTGCTGACCTTTCTTAAAAAAGATTATCCCCAAAAGTGAAGCCCTTTTCAATGAAAATCATTGTTCCCGTATATCTATAATTTAGAGAGGAAATAAGAGAACACAGACAGGAAGGAAAGTATGGGGAGATACAGAAGCAAAAATGAGAAAACTATAAGTAGAGCGTCTATGTATAAATTCTAGCCCAAAGCAAAACTCCTTATTGCAAAATGGGCCACTCACAAAATATATATTTTAAAGGACAATATTCACCTGCTCTTTGCAATACTGGACTGTAAGGAATTATAATTGGGAAATATATTTTAGATACAATACAATATATGCTGAGAAGCCAACAAGGTAAAATATGACAGCAAGTTAGCTGCAAATCACGCTAAAGATCTGGCCTCCTTCCCCCTTCACGCATGTTGCAACATCTCTAAGGTGGTGCAGAAAACCCAACGCAGAAAGCCAGGCATGAGAAATGTCACTCACCAACGTCTGCTTTGGTTACATTTCCCATCACCAAGCAGACAGGAAACGTTCTCAGGCTCGCAAAGAGGCAAACAGAAGCCAGAGCTAAAAGTAGACTTGGTTGGGGTTTTTTTTCCCCCCCTCCCTGCACACTATTCTCTGAAAGAACGGAAGCCATATGGGGATCGGGTTATTATTCAGCTTCTTACTGCCTTCAGGTGGCTCCAAATTAAAAAGAAAGATTGGCAGCAGATGTACCCATCTACTCCACCTCTTCTTCATATGGCATGCTACAACATTATTACATCTATGCCCACCAGCACGCTCTAGACAAACGTATGCTGGCATTTCATTATCCAGCCTTTCTTTTCCCTCTCTTTAGGAACTCACAGTTCAATAGCTGATTTAAAAAAAAAAACAAAAAAAAAACAAAAAAAAAACAAAAAAAAAACAAAAAAAAAACAAAAAAAAAACAAAAAAAAAACAAAAAAAAAACAAAAAAAAAACAAAAAAAAAACAAAAAAAAAACAAAAAAAAAACAAAAAAAAAACAAAAAAAAAACAAAAAAAAAACAAAAAAAAAACAAAAAAAAAACAAAAAAAAAACAAAAACAAAACAAACCACAACAAAAACCAGCATTCTGGGCTTCACGTCACCAATAACTTCTTTTATTAAGGAATGATCCAAAGGAGTTTCAGTTTTATGTTTTTAAGCTGCTGCACGTGAAACGCAGCAACTGTGGCATGGATGTCTCCCTGAGAGCTTCGTCATCTCCCACGTCACCCATTTCTGCTGTAACCACTGCAGTACCATGCCTGTCTTCTCCAGTCCCTGGGGTCACGAAATGCATTTTCACTTCTGTGGGTCTTAACGTCCCACTTATCTTAAAGGAATTTTCAAAGGAAGCAGCCACTAAAATGAACAACTGTTGCAGATTTTGAAGTTTAATTACATCTAGCCCAGTATCTTCCTTTTCACACTTAAGACTGTAGGTGGAATTACTGCTCAGGGAGCAGGTTGTCACTAGCAGTGAATTGCTAACATGAATAGATAGGCACATGCAGTAAACATGCTGAATTTAATAAATAATAATGTTTAGCACTCTCTCCCATTTTGCTTTTTATTTGTGGATAGTTGGACAGCAAGAGAAAAAGCTGTTTGTAAACAAATTTTTGATATCAGATATGTGCACAGAAACCCACCACAAACCTCTTCAAATATATTTGTTTATATATATTTAATATATGCAATATTCAAAATATCTCAAAGACACAAAATAACTGATGATGCAAACTTGACTTACTGTAGCGCTCACTGGCAATTCATATCCACATTACAACATGAAAAAGATTATGTAGAAAACTATGGGTGTAATATTTCAAACTCATGAAGTCATTGGCTTACTTATCTCTTCATAACTTTGCAGGCTGATTTGCAACTACTGTGATTTGCAAGACTAGTAAAATAGATGTAAAAACAAATAGGCAAATACATTCAGAACACTAACTTCAGGACATCTCAGTGTAAGCATTCCTCTGTTTGCTCATACAAACATAGAGAGATTCATCACCAGTAACTGATATGACCGAACACTACAAGCACAGCTGAATTTTCAAAAGAATTTTTCCCCATGTGTATATTTGAATTATTTCATGTTTTCTTAATACTAGTAATGAAAATTGTTTTCTGCCTTCTATTTTTCTAGCTGTGCCTTAGTGGAAACACTTCAGAGCATTTTTTTCCCCTCTACTGTAACAAGAAAATTCTTTTATTTTTGCAAGAAGGAAGAAAAGTAGTAAAGATTATATCTGATATTGTTCATTACACAATATAATCAGAACTATGTTACAGAGAAGTGAAGCTGAAGGTTAAATTTGGAAATGCAGCAGGAAAACCTGACAGCTGTGAATATTGAGGCAACTTCCTCTTGAATTACTACTCTTCTGTTATTTTTGCAACTGCTTGTGAACTTTTCAGAATTTGCTGCTGAACACAAACTAGAGAAGACTTCAGAAATACCAAAATACTATATTTAACTACTTGAAAAACAACTTAAGTACAAAAAATCATGTCAATAATATTTTCAAGATGGACTGGTCTTTCTTATCCATTGAAATCAACTTTGAAATACCCTCCTCTAGGCTCTATTATCCAGTTTCCAATGTTGAAGCATCCCTAAAAATCACTCAGCGCAACTGAGGGTGGCCCATGTTCTCCAGCAGAAGTGTCCTTACACTAATAAGGGCTCTGAATTGATTTGGAAGGCACTATCTGAGTCAACATGCACTTAACAGTAACAGAGGCTTAGTTCTTGGTAGTATTACATGAAATTAGACCAGGGCCCAGCAATGCACATATGCACTCAGGTTTCTCCACATGTGTGAATGCATTCAGATACCGTTATTTTAAAATTCTCCGAGAGGACTTCAACAATTGATTTAAAAGGCTTGCTGAGATTTTCTGGTTTTCAATAGACTTCAATCTCCCTAGTGATTATAATCTGCCCCAAACCCCAATGCCTGTAGCATTACTAAATCACACTCAACAACTGCAAGGTTTTTATCCTAACATGAAGTAAAAAGAACAGGTACCTAGATTTTGTGCCTGGGTTGGAAATTTTCAAGACAATTTCCCAACACATTTTAATGCTAACAAGATATTAACACATATGTATATATCTGCTTGTTAATATTGCAACTCCAATTTATAGGAATAGGCTTCTAATATTCTATTTTAAACTCCTAAAAGTACATTCTTATTGTTATACTCCTTGTCTACCTTTGGATAGCATTTCCTTTCTAAACTGTCACTGCCATTAAAATTAAATTATATTGCAACATGTCAGCCTAAGTTTTTAGGGACACAGGGACAACACTTTATTTGTGCATACACTTTTAGAGCATGCACTCCTCAAAGTAAGACTGAAAAAGAAAAGTCAGTACGTTTTAATTTCATCAACTGTTATTTACTAATTAATAAAATGCTCCCTCTGGGAGCAAATATAACTTTATGCAGTAATTTTCCACTTTAAATAAGAAGCACTACTACAATGTAAACTGAACACTTCTACACAAAGATAAATGCAAGCTGCATTTTGTGCCACAATATGAAATGCAATTAACAACATCATCATGTTCAGTTCAGTGAACGGTAGCTGTCTTGGATCTTTGGTGCACAACAGCAACCCAAATCTCTTGTTGAAACTGCTCCGGTCCTACACTTTTAAATGAATGGACTGCAGAACAGATAACTGGGTGCAGGAGGTGACCGTAGAACAGATATTGGGTGCAGGAGGTCTCGTACTGATGAGTAGAAGGAGCAGTCATGTGTTGCACTTCTGGACCCACATGGTCCTGCAGTACAGCTAGAGGTGTTAGAGATATTATTACATTCTGTTCCTAAAGCATTGATTTCCTACAGTACTGTGGCTGAGAGGACCACAGGTATTGCAGAGTCATCGCTGGATGTGGCCTCTCAAGCCCACCCCACTACTCCTGTGACCAGCACCTCAGTGATCTTGAGCTGGCCCTTGGATAGCCCTAGGTCCTCCCCCCCAAAGAAAATCTTCTGTTGAGGACACGTTGCCTACTCTGCCTCCCGCCCTGCTGCAGCAACACAGCCTCTGCGCCAGGGGACTGGATGAGCTGCCTGAATTTCCTGAGCCTCACAGGGGGAGGGCGATCTGTCCAGGAACAGTTGGCTCTTGGGCCTCTCAGAGGAAAGGGGCGAGGGCTGGGCGGAGCAAAGACCCCACCGATCAGTTGGTCATTTCCTCTGGCTGACAATATGCAATATCCATCTTCTGCAGGACAAGGCAACCACCTGAAGGGCTAAAATCTATATGCAACACTCAGGTCATGAGCAGGGCTGAGACATCTAGGTAATATCAGAGGCACAATTATCCACGGAGAGGAAGCAGCCAGAAAGAGGATGATAAGTAACAACAATTTGCTTATATAACAGTAGGGGACAAAGAGCCATATATCTTGAGCAAAATAACATCTCGCTTCTGAGAAATTGAACTATAATCTCAGCTGACAAAATACGAACTTTAAAGTATTATTTTACCGTGAGGAATAATCTTACTGCCAGCATTGCTTCTGTTGCTGCATCTGCCTAGCTTTCTGGTTGCTCCAGCCGGCTGTTCAGAGATGCTCAGGCAGACCCTGTTTGAGCAGGGACAGGACTGGAAAGGCTCCTGTGGCAAAACCTGTGTGAAGTACAGGTCTGTGTTCATCGCCTCCTGTGGAAGTAACTGAATTAGTTATTGAGCAGCTCGCGGCCTTTGAACCTCAAGAGTTATGATCTAAAGAAGCATACACCCTGCCACTGAAGTGCACTGAAGTGCAGATGCTGAAACTATAAGGCTAATTCCCTTCCTTAAAGGGAATCAAAACACCCTGATGGCACCTGGTGAACATTAAAGCCAGCTTTGGTTTCAAAGTCAGAAGCCCTTGGGAAAAACAGAGGTCACATTTGTCAGGTCACTCTTTGCTCTCCAAACATTGCTTTCCTCCTTTCTTTCTTTATGTTTTCATTAACACTATCAAGCCTGACAAATATTTTTCTTTTTTTCTTTTTTCTGTTCTTCACCCTCTCTCCCCACCCCCTTTAAGTTCTCTGGCCATCTGCACCAGCCTGTTTCACCCTCACTGTGTGAAAACCTGATTAGGAGAGCAAACCCATTTGTATGGTAAAGTAGCAAAACAGAGTTGGTAAAGCCAAGTGTGCTGCGACCCCTCCCTGACCATCGCATGGTTATCCTCCTGCGCTTCAGCCTGCGGGTCAGCACCCGGGCAATGTTATCCAAGTGCATGGAAAGCAGTTCCTGCATCTTAAAAGCAGGGCCACCGCTACCCACGTGGCCCCTGAGTGTGAAACAAGCAGCGACCAACTTCTATAGGAAAGGCAAAAAAAAAAACGTAACACTGGAGCAGCTGGTCTAGGAGTTTGTTTTCAAGAGAGGCTGGCAGAAAAGAAAAACAAAAGGGTGGGGTGGGGGAACAGGACAGTTCTCCCTTCAGGAAGGTTCTTCTCAACTGTTTTGTTTGTGGTGAGTTCACATCCTAAAGCGGAAGGACTCGGATCCTTTTCGCAGAAGTCACACCAACAGAAAGTTATGTAATGTAGTTGAAGATGGTCTCATTATCTACATAAACTATCATGGTAATATTCAATTATACACTTGCTAAGTCATTACTTTTCATCACCAAACAAAACAAAACAGTGTTTCAAAGCTGAAAATATCTTGTGGGAGTCAGAATTGCTCTACTGTATCTAAGAACTGTGCACAGCAGAACTGAAGCCGCCTCCTTTCCTGGATCTAAGCACCTATCTCTATTATTATCTGTAGGTGAAATGGAGCAGCATGAACACTGTTGGCATGGCAATGTAAGGGGAATACGTTCCCAACTAGGCCCTTAGCCTGTAATTTTTGTATGTCTGTGAATACACTGAATCAGGAAGGCTTCAATATTTTAATGGATGAAAAAGTGGGGTTTTTTCTTAGAAAGGATGTCTATAATGATTAACAGCACTGTTTCTTAAAATCTTGCCTTCTCTTGCTTACATGTAAAGATAAAATAATTGATAAGCATTTTCATTTAAAAGTTAAATTCTCTGCATTTCTTCATATACTTGTTCATATGCAAGGTTTGGACTGCAACTGGAAGGATGGTACACGTGCACCCTGTCCCCAAGGCACTGAGGGGATAGAGTGCTACAGGCAGACTGAAAGATACCCTCAACTCCTTTCTTGGAGATGTTAAACTTTTGAAACCCCTCCCCATCCCTACCCCCAAATGGTGGAGGCATCACTGGCAGCTTTTTAAGAGCATGCCCAGGACTGGAGGCACCTACCAGCTCAGTGCTCCTTGGATTTTCTTCTCTGCCAGCTGGCATATGTTCCAAGAATAACTTGTTCCAATATACTCCATTCATTTAGCAAAATAAAGGCTACATATGCAGATATCCTAATTGAAGTGCCAGAAGCTGACACCAAATTTGTCTCTCGTATGTACTCATATAACCCAGAGTCACTGTACTGAATTCCCAGAGCCAAATTAAGCCAGTGATGCACTTCCGTACTTGGGCACAGAGGGACAGAGTTTGCTTCACACTCTGTAACAGAGGTGGTCCAGATAGATAGGACTTGGAAAAAGCCAACAGCTCCACTTGAGGAAGCAGCACACAGTATTTTCACTTCATACAGTTAACGTATTTACAGCTAGGTGTTGGTATACTACAAACCTGAGACACCAAAATAGAGGGTTGGGTAGGATGAGTGTGTGTTCATTCTGGGTTCATCTTTCAAGGAAAGAAAACAATGGTGCTTAAAAACAGCAACAACACTAAGTGGACATAAAAGCAGCAGCTTTGCAAGAACTTTTCCCCATAGCACAGTATCTGCCTGAGCTTCAAGAACTCTACAATCCTTGGGTCACAACTGATCTAAGCCATCTGCCCTTTTGGCTGGATACAGCCTTTGTCTTCCCTTCCTCCCTCTGAAATGCTTGTAACTGGTTGACAATTTTAAGCGCATGGCACTAGGCAGAGGATTTTGTTTGGAGAGTTGCAATTTTTTTGCAAAATCTCTCTCCTCACTCTTCTTTCCCTCCGCTCTACCCCAGGAGCATCTGTAAGAGGAAAAGATGGGCATCAGTGGGCTGAGTGTTGGAGCACTATATGTTTTGCATCAAAGACTATCATTTACCTCAGGAGGTAGACCTGTTGCACACAGAACACACACCAGGCGCTGGTGGCCGCCCCGTGGCAACATGACAGTCATCTGATGTCACTGTGAGCTCACACACCTGCTCCAACGGCGCGCAGAGCTGAGGGTTTTCCCTGATTGATGTGTGCAACTGCTTCACGGGGCTGCGTGGGTGAAGGATGTGGGCTGGCCCCAGCAGCGCACCGGCCTGAACTTCCCCCGACATTGTACACCAGGAGAAGACAGACCGAGACTCGTACCTGCCCACCCACACAGACAAACTGGGACTCACTAAAATATGTGACCTTAAAAACCAGGATACGAGCAATGAAAGGAAAACATCTCTCCTTTTCTTTTTCTTCCTTTTCTCACCAGCACCGCAAATAAGCAATGCATGAAAATACCAGCATAAAAGCAGAGGGCTGGCTTTAGCGCTGGTGGAGCTCTGCTGACTCAAATCAGATTACACACACAAACTAGGCTGGCCCACTGCCTACGCCACGTT
This sequence comes from Egretta garzetta, assembly GCF_000687185.1. Lineage (NCBI taxonomy): Eukaryota > Metazoa > Chordata > Aves > Pelecaniformes > Ardeidae > Egretta > Egretta garzetta. Next base: position 3,365,330 of record NW_009259588.1, read on the forward strand.
TGCTACCACGCTCCTATTACCACCCTCCTAGGAATTCACTTGGATATTTCTAACTCTCCACTTGTCTATTTAAAAAAGACTGCACACTTCTGCCTGTATGAAAAGTACAAGTTTGGCTTAAGAAAGTGTCTGGAAAGTACTGAAGGACCAATTTCTCAAGTCTACAAAAACAACCACTTGTATCACATATGCTCACCTATCTCCTGAGAGGAAATTCACTGCTCAGAAACCTGATATTCCGTATGCTCTAATTAAGGAAAAAGGAAATAGCTTTCACAGTGTCTTGCGCAAGGGCCAACGAACATAAGTCAAACACTCACCTAAAACCATGAAAACACTTTGAAAAGAAGTAAAACAAACTTTCTGTTAATTTCCCAGACATATATCCAGTAATGTTTCTGATATAAAGGACAGTGGGTAGGAAAGAGGAAAAGAATTTAATGATATGGGAGGGAGAGGTACCTTTATAATCCATCTTTGATCCATTTTATACATTTGTGGTGAAGGGATTCGGTCTGAGCTGCTTTAGCAGGGGTACCAGGGCGGCACAAAATGGACAGCACCATCTCAAAAAGCTGCTTTCTGAGAAGCTTTATGGTTCTCTGGTCACACTTATTTCTGCAAGCACCTATTAAATGCTTAGGTAAAGTTACCAAGAGTCAAGGGATACACAGCCCAGTAAGTCTCCATGCACCTCCTGAAGTTTCAGGAAGAAAGGATTTCCCCTGCAAGTGTTTAGGAAACTCCAAGACTTCTTTCACATTGAAAATACTTTCTGTCCATGGTGTAACATGTTATTCCACCTGCTTCCAACCAGATTAATGACAGTGATTATTCATCACATTTGTACCAAAGAAGGGGGGGAAAAAAGTCCTAGCCAAAAATAACGTTTACATATACATTTCCAGTTCCACTCAGCATCGCAGTTATCTGCCTGAGTCTTGCCTGTTTGAGCTCAGCAACAGCACCTGAAGAAGGCAGGTGAGCCCAGCAACCAATAAGGAGATTAGAGATTGCACTCAAGGGTTGTTCACTAAACAAGCCAGCTACTAGTTTTTTCCAAATCTAGGGACTGCTAAGAGCACGCTTAACTTTTTAAATGTAAATACATTTTTTATTCTATTTGAGCCAGTGAAACTGAAAAGGAGACACTCGACAGGAAAGTCATTACTACTCTAGAGATAAGACCTGGACACTGCCACTCCTGATGCAAAGACACACAAAACTGATGCAAAGAGATGGCCACGCATGCTTATGCACCTTCTGCATAAGAGTCAGCAACAACAAGAGTAATCGAGATGCAACGGTGGGAATAAGAACTGTAACTCTTATCTGCTTTCTTCTACTGGCATCACTTATGCATAAGACACACTGTTCTTCAGATGTGGATGCTATACAAGATCTAGCCTCTTCCATCTTGTTTTGCAAAATACGAGACAACTTCAAAAACAGAAAATAAATGTTGCTTTCCTTTTCAAGTGTGTTTTATTTGTTGATCGTTTACTGGGAAAGTACTAAACAATTCTGCTGAAATACAAATGCATAAATACACCACAAATGCATAAAATCTGAAAGGACTTTACTGCTACAGGCTGCAGCATACCAGGACAAAGCAAAGAACTCTAAATCTTTACTGGCTGCCTGTGAGCAATACCTTCAGAGAAATTATAATGTTCTTGCACCTTTATGCATCCTACACCATCCACAGAAAAACAGTAATTATGTCTGATGTAAAAATTACTGTGAGAATAAATCATAATCATACTATTGTTAATAGTTATAAAACTCAACCTTTATATAGCACCTTTTTATCCCTAGAACTTAAAGCACTTGGCTTATTGCCCTCATTTCACAATTATAAGTCCCGAGGAATTTTGAGATGAAGTTCCATTCTCTGGAGATTCTGAAGTCCTAGCAGATGATGGGCAACAAAACTAGATACCTTGGGGTGTTCCTTCTTTTAATTTCCATCTATTTCTCCATGTATTTTCATGTGCCTCATTCAGCATTTAGCATATGACTGCTTCAAATCCTGGCTTTCCAGGAGCACAACTGCTTTTTCTCTGGAACTGCCCTGCTTCCTGCAAGACTGAGCAACTACATGTACAAATACACTGACAACCTCAATTTGCGCCAGAAAGGTCAGTCTCTCCTTGACCCCACAAGTACCATTAGAGTGCATATTTGGAAAAATGAGATGAAAAATTACTTGAAAACATGAGATCCTGGACTGTCTTTTCCTGGCAGGGTAAAACAATATCATCGAGCTGGACAGGAGCAAACACTGTGGTGTTTTACCTCATGCCTAATAGCAGAAGGGTTTTCTGTAGTTGGGAATTCAAGGCAAAGGGACTGGGAAGCAGGAGATCTTTTTAAAAATCCTCTGCCTATAGAGTTTGTTGAATTCTGGTTTTCAGACTAAATGTAAAGGCAGTTTCCTCATCTAGTCCTCTATTGAAAAAAGATAAACCAACTCAAGTTTCCGTGTAACGGCGATAACTAGTAGTTTGGAAGTACTCGTCTAAAATTTCATCATGCATTTTCTGATAATTAGCACAAGAAATCAGTTAGGAGAATTTTCAGACTCAGACATAAGTATCAGTTATTCAGACAAGAATCTGCAATTACTGGTGGCAGGACAATAAACACCAGGTAACTTTGTCTTGCTAAACAAAAGCCAAACTGAACAGATGAAATAATTATCTTAAATCAAGCACATAGTCAGATTCCAGCTCATCTTCCTGTTCATGTCTCCACACACTCCCAACACAGAAGAAATCTCATCTCTTAAGTAAACAAACACATAAAGGCACTAACTAAATTAGAAACTCCAGGGAGTTGACAGATTATGATCTGATCTCATAACTTTTTTCTTTTTTTTTGGAAGCATTTCCTTTCCAAGCTGGGTTTAATTCACCTGAAAAACTAAAAAAGCAGAGAGTGTCTTGAACTCACAGGAGGAAAGTTGTTCAGTCATGAGTACACTTTCTTTTGGTCTGGTTTTAATTTGACTTAAAGCAATTTATTAATTCGATTTAAAGCAAACACAGAAACCTGGTAAGGGTGGTTGCAACGGTACTAAATGAGATACTATCTGAAAAAGACAAATGTAAATGCATTTTAAAGAAAAAAAACCTCTCCTGTCTTTGGCTAAATGCAATGCATGAAGAGTTAAAGTTACAACCATAAACTATCGCTTTTTTTTTTTTTTTTTTTTTTGCAAAGTTAAAACCTTGTAATTAATCCTCAGGCAAATCATCAACCTCTACATTGCTCAGTTTTCTGTCCTTGAGACATTTATGGCAAAACTAAGCCCTGTGAGGCCCCGCAATGCAGAAACACCCAAGTGCAGGTGTGCCTATGGATATTTGTCTCTTTTCTTTCAACATTTCCACCCTGTGGCTGCTTATCTAGACCGCCCTCTCCTTTCCACATTAATCTCTGTTTATTCTTCTGTTTGGCAGCGAGAGAGGGAAGAACTCTCACACACTTGTGTTTACGGTCCCCTGGACCACTCCTAGTAGCTGTGCTTTGGCTCAACAAATTTCAGGAAAGTCAGTGCTGAGAAGAAATGTGCAACTTCCCAGCCATGCTGCTCTGGAAGGAAATGAGCTGTGCTCTGTAGCGAAGAGGAAATTGCTTTGGAAGTCTAGACCGAACCCTTCCTTTTCCATCTCTCCTCCTGTTTCCCCCTTGAATAAGTTTAAGACAAAACAAAAGGAAGGTGGAGAATGAGAAGGAATCGTTGGGCAGAGTTTCCATCTCTGTGTGTAATAAAACCACAACTGGATGTGGATTTAAACATGGGTGCTACATCAGCTAGAGGAAAGGGGGGAGAGACACAGGACTACAGAAGCGTCTAAGAGACAAGGGTGTTGGCAACATCTGGTGTAGCAAAATGGGAACCAGGAATGTGGTGAAAGGCGACACACTGCAGGCAGCCCCTCTGATCCTCCTATCAGGTAGGATATGTCTTTAAAATGCAGTAAGTAACGCAGCTGTGGATCTAGTTGCCTAGAACTGTGCCAAGTGGAAGGGAAAATCCTGCAAGGTATTTAGTAAACTTGCTCTGTTTTGGGATTACCCCCAAACTGAAAACACAGAAGAAAAGCATCTGTAAATAGGATTAGAACAGCACAGAAGCTTGAAACAGTCACATGAACTCAGGTGAATTCCAAAAGAAGCTCATAGAGACTCTATGAACTAAGATGGAGGAGAGACAGGTCAGACAGATCGACCAACGTGGCCTGAATTTGGCAGAGAAGCCCAGCAATAAAAATAATGGAACAAAACAATTAGGGGAAAAAAGGCCCATATATTTTAAAAAAGAAAATCAAGAAATCCCCAGGCAGCTTGGGTACCACTTGATTCAACTGGGGACCAGATAATATAAGAGCAAGCTAATAGGCTTTTCCCCATTCAAGGAGCAAAAGAGGGACCAAGGGAACAGGTGAAGAAGTTGCTGGGTATTGAGGAAGAATGACCAAGGGGGGGAAATCAGACTATACATTTTAAAAACTTAAAGATTATGGCAGAAGAATCTTTAAATCACATTGGCAGGAGAAGCACCAAGGGAAGCAGTCCTAAAAGGAAGAGGGAGAAAGCAAGAAAATACATGTGTATGTGGGCATTTAAACTGAACTGTAGTATGGACAAGCACCGAGTCTCACTAACTTGCTCTATTTCCTGCATAAATGGAAGGATATATTTTGTCTGAGTGAGTTTGGGTTTGATAAGGAGCAACAAAAGGGGAAAGAGCGTGAAATTAATCCCCCATAAACTGATTCTTTGTGCGCACCTTGGGAATTTTGCACGTTGTGGGTACTCTTAATTCTTGCCGCAGATTGAGAGTCCCTGCAGCTTACATGACCTTCCCCCTCCCTCAGGGAAAGGAAACCAGAGTTACATCAAGAGAGCAGCAGGGCTGCAAGATCACAACTTTCTATTACTCAGGGGTAGGGCTCAGGCAGTGCCCTTGGTCTGTCTTCTCATAGCAATGCAAACCCATGCACAAAGCAGCGCTCCCAGTGCCTTCTGTCCCACTCCCTAAGAGGGGGAAAAAAAAAAAAAAGGAACACTTTGAACCACCCTTTAGCCCCTGCTGGCACATGCCTCCATATGGAGCAGGGGAGAGGAAAAGGAAGGAGCGATCGCACAACATATGGGTTAAGAGCTCACAGGGAGGAGCACTGCAAACGCCTGCTAAAGTCACATAAGTCACATCGCTCATATCCTGAGATTATACTGGACTACAGCGTGTGCCAGAGCTTAATATTAGGCTTATTAGTTGTCTGACTTTCCACTTAAAAAAAAAAAAGAAGGCAAAAGAAAAAAGAAAAAGAGGGTTTGGTTTTGTTTCTGACCAACTGCAAGAAAGAAGTTTTATTCCTTAAGGAAAATTCTCAGGAGTGGGAATGAATGTGAGGATTGTATGTCTGAATCATCCCATTAATTCCCTAAATCCCACAGCATGTGGGGTTCGGATAATGTTTTCAGCTAGGAAACTTTTTTTTAAAAAAAATAATTTATATTTATTTTTAAAAAGAAAAAAGAAAGGAAAAATAAAAGTGGTTTAGCGCTCCTCCCTTTCTAAATCACAGTTGGACCCAGAAAGACCAGCTTTGTTTTTAAACAAAGTTAGTAAATTGCCCTTAAGCTGGTCAATTCCAGTAATCAGCATCAGAGTAATGACAGTCACTCAGTTGGTTTCCCCTTTGCCAGACCAAAAATAACCATTCAGCTAAAGTCTTCCCAAAAGTGTTTATTTCAGCTAAAGTGAGCACAGTTAGCTTACAGGCACATCTTTCTTACAGTTACATAATATTGTTTCAACAACCCTCTCTCCATATATTCAGAGATACCACTAAGACATATTATAGGTCCTAGGGAATGTATCTTCGACATACCCAAAAGCATCTCCTCCTTTTCTTGTTAGGCACAGCAGCAAAAGACGGAATTTTATCTGATGGTGCCTGTCAGTTACAGCCTCTGTGCTGTTTACAGCATGCTTGTAATGCACTACAGGAAAAATACCCATTTCTCAAATGCCCACGGAAAGTTCTGCTGATTATACGGACCAATAAATCAATATTTCATGTTTATTTGAGCCAGATACAAAGTTTCATCCACCTAAAAAGCATAAAATCATCTAAATCAGAATAGATTTTCCAGAAGTGAAGTCAAAACACTCCTAGTTAACCAACCTGGAAATGCCAAGTAGTAGCCACAACATTATACAGAGTACTTACAGCATGGAGGGCCTGAAGTGCAGAGGGAATATGAAGCTTGTTCTGCACAGTCCTTCCGCCATCAGGACACTGAGGATGTTGCCAAGAGCAAGGACTGCAGCAATATTTGCCTTGACAGCTGGTAAAGAGTGATCTGTCTCCATCTCCTAGCAGAATAAAGATGTTACCTGTAAGAAATGTGAACAGTAATACTTTAGGACCACTAAACCCATGTATTTCACACTGCTACAGCCACTCATGTCCCCCCCCAGTCCTTCCAGTCTTGGAGAACAGTAGAACCACACTTAACACCTCAGTTTCATCCCAATCAGCATAAAGCAGCATTTTTCCCAGAGACTGGAAAGGACACTGGTGCCAAGGTTGGGGGCAGGAAAATAACATGGAGTTCACAGATATAAAATAACTGTTTCATAACTTGTGAAAAAAATCATCTGAGTGAGTCTACTGGAACAAGAACGTTAACTAAAAGGAGTAGATGAAAACAATTTTTCTGCCCATGGTCACTGAGCATGAGATAGTGGAAGGAAATGGCAGTGAGTCATCTCAACATGGGATGGAGCAAAATCTGAAGGAGCACTGGATACAAAACCCAAGAGATAATGGCCAGGGTGAGCTACTGATGAATCCCGATGAAGTCACAACCAAAGGGAATTGATCTTTAATCCCCTTGACTCCCAAATATAGCACATTTCTTGAATTACACAGTTTTACGTTAGCTTTAGCAATGTAATAGGAGACTAAACATTTTCATTTCTTACCATTCCTATTCTGACAATGGAGAACACGGCCACACAATTTTACTACAAATGAGCCACTATTGTAGCTGCTGTTGCATCTATACAGCTGCATCTACGTAGGCACATATGTACGTGCACACGCATAGCATAAGCCGATTCATTACATTTACACACAAACTTTATAAGGTTTCTTTCAAACCTGAGAAAGGGCTTGTGCTTACAAAAGATATTTTTCTCCATTAGTTCATCTACTAAAAGACATTTCCTTTCTGATCCTTACAGTGTTACACACGCTGCTTACGCTCTAGTAGTATTTACATACAACACATGTTTATTCCGCCCTCCTTTTTTTTAAATTTTGACCTGCATCAATGCACTGAAAATGATTACACCATACCGACTAATAAAAATATTCACACTTCGAAAAATATTGAGTAAGGTGGTGTTCTTACTAATACACATGGCTTCCCTAAGCTGTGCTTTTAAAAAAAACATGTATTTTCCTAAAACCAAAAGGGTACTATTTATGTTTTGTACATAAGCAAAGGACAAAACCTTCACACCACAAGTCTTTACAGCCCCATAATTTACACTCTGGTGTCATAAAACGGCAATAAAATATTTTAGAGATAGCCATAAAACTGTGATCTAAGTTCAGTCTTTTCAAAAGCTCTGCTTCAACTCAGCTGTTAGGGTCTGAGCAGGATTATTTATATTTGATCAGTGTCAAAGGTCAAATGTGGTCCAAACTTTTCCGAAGTTCACCCATTTTTCTGATGCAGCCTCCCAGCTCAGGCTCACCCCTGTGTCCGGGAGGGGCTGGACATTTTGCTGCAAATGCTTTCGTCTAAAGAGGCTTACATCATTGAACACAGATGTGGATTTTGGGGGCTGGTCTTGTAGCAGAATTTGCTCCAGCTCTCTGGATTTCCCTGCTTCCAGAGCCTGCACCTCTGAGACATTCAAGCATTATACCAAGTAGCACCAAAAATTTCCCCAGCGTATCCAAACTGTGGTAACCTGTGAAGCCTCAGAGCCTTACTCTGGAACAGATCCAGTGGATCTGAGAGTGGAAACTGGAGACAGATCCCTGGGATCTGACTCTTGCCTTACCATTTAGGCTGCTAGAAACCACTATTCCCAGGCCTAGAGATCCCCAGAGCAGCCGGCACCAGCCCCACGGGAACGAGTGGCATCCCAGTGCCTCCACAAGAGGTGCTGTGCCTGCCTTGCAGGCTGTGACCGAATTCCAGGTACTTCGAGGTGGCCTCTGAACAGGGAACATGTTTGGTTTGGCTATCTGGTTTTAAGTTTCAGGTCAAAATAATAAAAATACCATTCCAGCCCAATTTGCACTGAAAACAAAAGTTGAAAACATACAAGCAAGGTGTCACACACACCACAAAACTTATTTCAACTTGCTCTCTAACAACAAAGTAAGAGAAAGAAAGAAACAGTCCACATTTACAGCATGCTTCATCAATTAATCATTTACAACAAACTGTGTTTAAAAATTATTTGGGGCTTGAGTCTACACTCACTGCAGTCAGCTGGAGCTTTGCACTGTATCAGTGGGAATATAAGAAGATCAGACATTGTAGAAGATGAAGCAGTGAACTGTGACAATTCAATATACTATTAAAGAAAATGCCAAGTTTAGATCTCACAGTAAGGTGTTTAGACACAGTCCACGAGCAACACAGTGGTTACATTTATAAATAACTCTCAGTCAGTGAGAGAATAGCTTTGATTCTGCTGTTAACCTACTGAACTGGAGCAAAGACATTTTCCTAATAAATATTGTAATGATTTAGCAGTAGGGTATTACAATAAATAAGTGGATATTATACACCAGAAAATAAGGGTGGGAAAGTGGCACACATTGTTATATAAAACACTAAGGCAAAAACTTGAATTTTAGTTCTCCTAATATTCACTACTTTACTTGACCACGGGAAGCAAGCTACAAAATACCACCTTGTACAGTGAGAAATATTTGAGTCGGGAGGTGTACAACAACTCAATTACTCTTATTGCTTCTTTCTACAAGGAATAAATTCCTTTTACAAAATATTTCTCTTTTTTAACTCTATTTCCAGAAAAACAGGCTTGTGTAATTTCTTTTACTTTATGTATCTTAAGGTTACAAAAATGTAAAGAGTCTTCTAGAATTTCTTTGGCTAAACGAGCATCAGTGATGACCAGGAAACAGATTTTAGAAGGCTTTCCTGCATGCTTCACAGTAATGTGGTTTGGTTTTGTTTTGCAGTTGCAGATTATACTCAGCCTGGAAATCAGCAAAGTCAGTATTTCAGGATATTCAAGATTCCTGGAAGCCTCTACGAACTGTAACATGTCCTGCTCTGATTTGGGAACACACTTACCTGTTTAACCTCAAGCACAAGACCTCACATCTTTATTATACAAACCTTTAATCAAGCATTTAACTTTGAACGTGTATTGAAGTGCTTTGCTGAATCAGGAAGGATCTGGACCTTTTTAAAGAGCAGCATTGCTAATTGAGTGCAAAGATTTTAGATCCTGCAACTAGGCTCCCAATGAGCCATGTCTGCTGGCAAGCAGCTCTGGGTAGCACACAGCAGCCAGCTGGTCCTCTGCAGCAGGACATGTGGACCACTGCGTTACTCATGGGGTAGCCCCCCCCTACAAATTATGCAGCACAGGCTGCTGCTTGCTCTGAATGTACTGGTTCCTGCATGTACCTGGCCACTAGTCACAATAAATTTAAGAAAACCTCTCCATTTTAGAGTCATCTATAAACTAATACTGAATTGATTTACTTAAATGATAAGTTTTATGGTGGAAGAATATACAAAGCAATAAAACATCTTTCACAGCTGGTTAACCACTGAAACAAAGCTGAGACATTTGATAACTGCAGAGGGGTTGCTGGTGATGATATTCCAATGCAGTGAGCATTCACACAATAAAGAGAGACAAAAAACTCAAACATCATGACTGTTTCCTTCATGTTGTTTCATCTTTTGGAGCTGCATGGAATTGCAGCCACCGCTTGCCTCAGATTTTTCTGCAGAAGCCAATACCAAGGACGTGTGGTTTGGGTACAAACTGAACAAAGAAAGGTTTTGAAGAGTGTAGATCTGTTTGAGGCCAAGTAAGTAAATAACTGATCAAAGCCACATCCTTAGTGGAAAAGGAATGCTACGATTAGGAAATAAGGTTCCAAAACAGTTGCCTTAGTATCTTCAGCAACCTAACTTTGAAAAGCTGAAGAGATCACACTTGGCTATGATGCAGACATGTGCAAATCACTTGACTTCAAACAAGTTAAACCCACTACAGTAGCTTTGAATTTGTCCTAAGTGTTCATTTACCCATTTTGTGCATGTAAATATTACTGTGCAACATTACAGAAATTAATCTGAGAAGCTCAACTGTCTGCTTAAGAAAAGACTGCTTTATGGTGTTGACCATAGATTTTGGTGGTGTTTGTCAGTGAAACATTTGCTATTTCTAGGCTGTGATTGAGCAAAATTGTCTTGTCATAGACAACTGTATTACAGTGCCGGTAAAGTAAAAGAATCTCAAAATAATGCAGCTCCTTTAGGTTACTCCAGCTTGAAATCAAGCTTCCCATACCAGTCTCCTCAAATAAAAAGCAAAATCAGAGGAATTTAAGCAAACCTCCATATGATTTTATTTTAACTGTAGCAAAATCTATTTAACATCATTATTCCTACTCCTTCTTCCCAAAACTCCTCATACAACTTCCTCTGGTCAGATTTTTACTGGATGTACTCTCTGTGCTCTCTCTCCATATAATGCACTCTGCTTTTGTACAATATCAAACAACATGGATCCCCCACTTTCAGCTGGAACTTTTACACAGCATCATTATACAAATGAAAGAAAATATTTTAGCAGTTTAAGCTGGTTATTTCTTCTTCTGCTCCAGCT
>NW_009259588.1:3376375-3429417 GCF_000687185.1 Egretta garzetta
TCTATAGTCTCTGGTTACAAATTCTTATGCAACTTAGATAAAATGCAAAGCATAGTTTAAAAAAAAAAAGTTTGGGCATGTACCGTGTGAAAATGCTTTTCCAAATTATTTGACTACGAGTCAAATTCTGGAGTCGCTATTACTAATAATTTTTAACATGCTTCTGATACACAAGGTTAGTTTCAACCCGTTCCGCTATAAATTAGTTAGACTTCAGCACCAACTAAATTTTTGACATGCTTTGTGTTACTTTAATTGTAACATCTTGAATAAGGCCATTGCTGTTTAGAATAATTTATTTTGTGTTTGAAAAATACTTGCAGAAATTCACAACAGGACATATCAGAAGACTATCGTGTTTGACATTATTTTCTTTTGTCCTTTTTGAGGGTGGAGTTACATTGGGCACATTGGCAGAATCTCTTAAGTGGCATATGACAAGGTGGCACATGTTGTCTTAGCATCCCTTCAAAAGCGTAAATCGAATTTCTTGTTCTTTTTGATGATTTTCAGTAGTATTTTATACTACAGAAGAATGGTTTAGCTTTTTGGTTCTTCAACCACCTCCAGTGTCCTGTAAATGACATCTGAAGGATGGAAAGAGCGTCAGCTCTTCTATCACCACAATATTTGGATTCCTACTCACACATTCAAACAAATTTCAGAGACTGAATTTAAACCAAGCCTGAGTACTTTTGGTTTTCTTAGCCCACAACCAACTTCCCAGACTTTCAGCTTGCGAAAGTCATCGGAACATTAATAATTCTTCTCCCTTGAACCACAGATAGTCCTTTCCCATCTATACGTCTTCCTGTAAACACATATTTTTTTGCCTCAACACAAAGCAGTTGCAGCCTACACATCTAATCAGCGTGACCACAGTACTCCAAACCCGCCTTTAATCAAAACTATAGTGTCCAAACTATTCCTATGTGCAGCTACCACAAATATGTACCCACAGGAGCTTCTTTGCCTTTTAAAGTTGCAGTGGGGAAGCCTGCATTTTTCACACATCCCTTTCTACTTAGCAATGAATAATTTATCTCCATAAATTTAACCTTCAAAGATACCTAAGACTTAGAAACAACAGACACAGATGAGGCATGATAGAAAGTGGCTCATTCTGACATGACAGTGTTTACATCATGTCCCCATTTAAACATGAACCCCAGGTTTAACATGCTCCCCTTCTTCCTCTGCCCAGGAGGATCCGAACCTGGGGTAGCATGTCCAATGATACCAGTACATTTAAAAGCATCAGCTCTTTTTTGTGTTTGCTCAGTTTAGGCTACAGATAAATTCTTCCCACCTTGACGCTTTCCCTGTCCTTCTCTACTCACCTCAGCTCCTTTCTTACACGTTGTTTTTCCCTCACCCCACCTCCAGTGGGTTTTGTGCACAGGGCTGCAGACATACGTTGATTTAAACACAGAAGTACTTGGGGGTGGAGGGAGTGTCACAAAGAGATGATTGTAGAGATACCAGTATTTCAAGCAAGAATTTTTGTTTCCTTTTTTTTTCCCCTTCAGTGGACCCTGTAAAACAAGCGTCCCCTTTCTCTCTCACCCAGTCTGTTCCTGTGCTGCTCTCGCTTTTGACATTACTGCAAGTCTCATGACTCAAAGACGCAGTTCCCAAAGAGAAATGCTCAAGTGAGAATGTCATGACCAGTTGACCACAAATGCTACCATTATTCATCGTCAGGCTGAACTATTCCTGCCCACCATGGATCACATCATTATGCAAAGACATGAGCTAAGAATATGGGGGAAGACTGGAAAAAGGCCTCTAAGAAGCATGCCAAATTTCAGATTCATTTCATGAACAAACCATGTCTATTGAGGTAATCTTTATATATTCCAAGTACTTTCATGCTAAAAGGATTCCAGGTGTTTCTGTCTGAACTTCAGTGCACACATCTCCCTGACTTACATTTTCAAAAGTGGGGAGTAGATATTATAACAACAACAACATGAAAAAAGATATTCAGCTGTGTTTTTTCCATAGCTTCATTCACCACTGTGGTCATTACTCTTGGCAGTGACATTTTAAAAGCTGCAAGAAAAGACCAGAAACAAGGTTGACTTTCAGATTTTTATTTTTTTTTCAAACTTGAATGTTGTCAGCCTCATGTATAAAGGGAATATTTAATCTTTGTCAGTCCATTTCTTTTTTCTAGGACCTATACATAGAAATAAGTTTATAATTCAGAAAAAATATACACTGACAAAATACATGAAGAAAAGCCTTCCTCAGGGAAAGACTTCTTTTCAAGTAGAGAGGAGACTAATTGAAGAGAAAATGACAGCAACTCATTTTCAGGGTACCACCACATGAAGACCCACTTAGCAATTACACACGTACGTGACAATAAGCCACGCACAGCTTGAATACACCAGAGCTGGACCCACACAGTATTGCAGCTCAGTGATTTCATGGCGATGATCTCATCCTGCTGCCTGGGATCGTGTAGCGGGGGCGGATAACTGTGGTCGGGTTTGGCGTACACGCACAATTGGGAACCTTGCAGGACTGTCATCAACCTAGTATTACCGTTACTGACACAACTGAGGGCAAGCAGGGGAGACACCAAGGGGCACAGCGAGGTGCAAAGAGGTCACAGCTCGAGCCATGTCTGTGCTGCACCTACATGAGCAGCATCAGAGGATGCTGAGATAAAGGAGTTACATGCACCTGGTTCCATGCAGAAGTACAGGATTTGAAACAAAGCCGCCAGCGACCCCAGTTGTGAGCACAACCTTGAGCACCTTGCACCTGACTTCGAACTGACCAAGTGCTAAGCCTCCCGAAAACATCAGTTTGCTTTTCTGAGGAACAGCACAGGCAGCACAAGCCTCGCTTCTCCCAGTTCTACCTCTACAGCCTGTGCCCTTGACATGTCCCCCATGGGAAGAGACATGGAGCAGGGTCGCTGCGGGGGAACACGCAGCGGGGAGGCAGCAGCAGCCACAGTGCAGCTCCCCAGCAAGCTTGGGGCTTCGTCTTGCACTGGCGCTCCATTTCCCCTCAGCAAGCTGTTAAACAACCACCCGACTACAGCCAGCCCCTCTCAGGGGCCAAGACTGAGTGTGTTATTGCACATTTATGCAAGGCAGGTCCCAGATTTGAAAGCATTTATACGTAATAAAAGGTATCTTAAATTTACAGCGCTTTGAGATTAAGTGTGTATAGTTTCAGATAAATACCAACTCCTGAAGAAATGGTTTAATGCTTAAAATATTTTGACACTATGGCATGCTGCCCACAGGCCTCACAGGTTGCTTGGAAAGCAGAAGGAGGAGAAACAAATGTGTAGCAAAGATTTTGCTAATATGTCCATCTTACCTACCAGCAAGTTTGGTTTGATTCAGCAATCTCAGGAGATAGTGGAAGATACAGAGAGGGAGAAGTACCTTTAAAGCCGCACTGATTTGGTGCGCTATCCACGGTTTGTACCGTGCTTAGATTCCTAGCTCTTTAGCCACGCTAACCTTTGGCTAGTTAAACTCAGCAACATCTGCTGCAAAGAAACCAGTGCCTTTTACAGGGGCTGTAAATGTGATTTGCCTCCTTCATCTGAAGGCAGCGTGCGGGGGCCAGAGGGGCTCTCCTGGCTGCGCTGCACCCTCAGCACGCATGGAGGGCTCGGGGGGGGTGTCAGAAAGCAGCAGCCACTCGCCCTAACCTGGGCACAGAAGAAATGAACAATTGTGCGCACCATGAAGGCAGGCTGGAAATTAATGTTTTAGGATAGCGAAAGGCCCCACTGTTACGAGGCTGTCTAAAGGCCACCCGCAGGTCTAATAAGGGACTTAGGGAGAGGTGGAAGAAGTTGCTTATGCCAAAAGAAAGAAAAAATGTGTTTTGGAGGAAAAAAAAACCCCAACCTCTCTCCTCCCATCCCATTTTCATTTTGCCCTCCTGTTCTGCTGCAAAGAAAAAGCCTCACATTCGGTAACCCTGCCATAAGATTCCTAGCAGGGAGGGAAGGACAAGTATAGGGAAATTCCATTTATCCCAAAGATTGGATTTTATTTTATTTCATTTCCCCTTAGCTTGATTTTTTTTTCCCTTAGGCTTTTAATTTTTTTTTTTTAAAATAAATATTGCAGGAAAAACTACAGAAATCATGCCCAGGTTTAGTCCCTGTGTCAAAGCTCTTCATGCCTGTGCTTCACACCCTGCTCCTTCGGTGCCTGCCTTGCTCACCCAGAGCTCCTCCCTACCGCCCTACTGAGACCCAGGGTGAGGGAATAAGAAACGACCCAAGCACCTCCCACTTATATTGCAGTGATTATTCATTCCCACTGTTATTCTGAGATCAAAAAAAGCAAAATTGTCAAACTACAGCAAAACGGTAATATTTGGGCGAGGGGCAAAATGGTTGATTTTTCACACTTTATTGGCCACGTTTGCTCCCCGTGCAATTTGTTTCCTCTTCCCTTCTCCTGGCAAGCCACCATCCCTCTTCCCACTACCTCCCTCTTCGGAGAGCTTGCAAAAGACCCGAGGGCAGGACAGGCCAGATGCCGGCGCATGACCTCTATCCGTCCCTAGCCAGGCACGATGCGTGCGTGAATGAGGTTTGGTGCTGGTTTCCATGGCAATACAACCACAGAGCAAACGCACGCCTCACATAGGGTTTTTGCAGAGGTACACAGAACAACAGAGCTAAGCTTAAGACATATAGCTAAGCTTAAGGCACATAAGGAGTTACTACCGCCATGTAAAGGCAGAGCATTTCTCTTGGTGTTTTCCCATGACTACCTCTTTTTTTTCTTGCAGCAATCTGTCCTTTCTAAGCAAGCATTGAAGAGCACCCGCTTCAACAGCTCATACACATATGTGAAGTGTATATATAGAGCATAATTGTACATACATACAGACAAGAGAGACCATGCCATCTATATATGGTCAAATAGTATTTCCAGTGACCCCTCTTTACCCTCTTATGTCTGACAGAGTTTCTTAAGGGCTTTCCTCAGAACCACAAAGCCGGAGCTTTAATTCCTGACCTATTTCCAAAGCTCAGCAAAAGCCAGCACAGATGTATGTTCACCACAGAAACATCCTGTGATTTTGTAAAGCAATTTAAAAGAAAAAAAAAAAAAAAAAATCTGAATTTGCAAGGCTAAGCACTCTGAAAGCTCTTAGATCAAAAAAGTCATTAGGAAAAAAAATAGTTATTGTTTGTTTTAATGTTTTCCTTTTTAAAAGAAAGTGATTTTCATTAGATGAAAGCACTTAATGGTTTGAACAAAAACCTAAGGGTTTCAAACATCCAGCATGGGTGTAGTATCTGATAGCTAATCATTTCCTAAGCTCATGGAAGGGCAGAAAACCCACATTGCACAGGACATCCCTAAGCTCCACCACCTTCCTGCCTCACTCCCGCCAAGAGCTAGCCGTGCTCGTCAAACAGGCAAGAAAGCACAGCTGCTCTCAGTGTGGCTTGAGACATCCCTTGGAGACAAGCACAGGTTTCTAAATTTAGGGCATGCAGGATTTTGTGCAAAAGCTTGCAAACCCATACGCTGTACAAGAAGTTGCCATTCTTCAAGTCCCATTTTTGGCTGGCCTTTGCCGACTCTCACAGGATCAGGCAAAGAACTGATACAACATTTTCTCAAGTCATGACAAAATTTACATGTCTTGCCAATACTGGACCATAAAGACCCTTTTTGCCAGAGCTAAATATCTTACTCAACCCTGCAACTAACAACTGTACTTTTCAGGGCTTTTTAGCACTCTCATGTAACTGTCTTCCACAAACTCCAGACATCAAAGACTAATGTTGCCTGATGAGCCGTAATTGACACAATGACAACCAAGTATCTCATATCATCATATAATCTTTTTTTAAGCAGTGTGGCAACCTTTCCAGCTATCTACACTTCCTTTAAACATTTCACTTTAAATGCAATGAAATGAACTTTAAAATTGGCAGTTTAGTATAATGAAGCATTTGCAAGAGCTGTGATGTCTTTTTCTCATTTTGCTCCTAATCGGCACCCATCATTTGCACTTAATTCAGATTATCAACATACAACTACTACAAAGGGGAGAAAATTACATCGGTTGATTGCAAAGGATTTAAAATACAGCTCAAAACCTAGCAGGTAAAACATGAACACACAAAATACAATAATCCGTAAACTTTCACACCTGGGGTGAGAAAGTGGACTTGAAATCTATGGAAAGTTTCCAAACCCCTTTCTCTCTTCCTTTCTCATAGTGTATGGAAGAGCATGCCAAACCCCAAAGAAACATTCCCACTTTGGGGGGGTCGGGAGGGAAGCAAACCACATGCTTTCCATAAATAGCGCTCTCCTCCCTTAAATAAACTTTGTGCACTCAGCCTGTGACTATGTTACAGTTTAAATATTTTGCTAACCTTATGCTATATTCTCATGAAAGCAAAAAGCAAGACTGAAAAACATCTGCCCCCAAACAAGTTATATGCGGGTGTGCTTAAAAGGCGGCTTTTCATGTGTTTAGAAAAAGGGGTGCCCTCACTAGGAATGCAGCCTGATTCATCCCAGGTCATCTGGAATGGCTCGGCTCAAAGGTCCCGCATTTATCCACAGCTAAGAAACTGCCCAGCTACGCTGCCTTTATAATGAAGCTGGCTTACCCCCGCACAAGGGAGAGAAAGAGAATAGCATCAAAAGAAACAGCCTTACTGGGGTTTTTAAATGAGAAATCATCTGAGCAAGCCACTATCTGAGGAAAGAGGAGGAGATTTCTTTGGACAGATTATACTATTTAATTAGTTAAGGCACATACCAGAAGCAATTTGAGTGCAGAGACACAACTCAGCTGAAATGACAGGCTGGTCCAGAGCCCATCACCAGACTCAAATTTGGTGGCATCCGAGAAAACATGGGCATCGTGAAAGGCTGCGCTCAGTCTGCTAGGGAAAAAGCAGACATCTTCTCCCATTAAACTTCGCATTGCCTCACGATACCCTCAGCCACAGAGCGGAGCAAAGACCAAAGGATGTCGATAAGAAATCAGCCCCCACCCAGCCCTCCTCTAGCCCAAGTGAATTAGCACTTTGCATGCATGGACAGGCCACACTGGAGCCTATATATCATATATATTTATATATACACACACATACATACTCCTCTGCCCCCTAATCAAAAACACATCAGCCTTGCTTTTAAAACCTGGGCAATGAGGAGATTATGAGGGCAACTACACTGAGCCTTACCGTTCGGTGTATGAATTCTGGGTTGCAAAAAGCAGACTGTGGGCAACGCAGTGTAACAAGGCAGAAACAGAGATAAGCAATAGGTCACCAAAAAAAAAAAAAAAAAGAAAAAAAAACCCACCAAGAAACCCACCTCTGAATAACTAAATTAAAACATTGGAAATTGCCATTTTCTGATCTGTCGGTATCACAGCCACAGCTATCAGTGATCAAGCTTGCTTAAAAATCGTGGTGTTTAAAATAATTCTCTCAACTCCTTATTTGCACTGGAGGAAGGGTCAGCCATATAACACATGTGGATTGTACCTTCAGCATTTTCCTCCCCCCAAAAATGGCTAGAAAGTTAGTACCAAAAAAATAAAAGCTAAAATTACAGCGGAAATGTATCTTGAAATTTGAAAAACCCATCCACCAAAAAAAAAACAAACCCTAATCAACAAAGAAACCCAAAACCACCACACAAGTAAAGCCCTCTGCAAATACTGCTGGCAAATGATAATTTAAGTTGGCCATCCTGATACAAGTTTGGGGGGGAAAATAGCCAGTAAGCTGAGTAGTGACTCTCTGATGTCAGTTGTGCCTTTGGACAGGTATTACGACAGAAAAAGGCTTTTATCATAGCTTTATCTACAGTCATGCCCAACCATTACAATAACTATACTGACCTAAGAACAATAGGAAGAAATGTTCAAAATGTTGAGGTAACGGTTAAAAGTGCAGAAACAAAACTGCACCGCACACCCAGTGACCTGACTCTCCCTGGGCTATCTCAGATTTCTAAAATCCAGCAGCCTACATGGTCTCCCATCAAATTTGTCTTCATGGGTAACACAAAACAACAATCTCCACTTTGCTTTAGTAATGTTTCAGGTAGGGTCACAAATGATATCACTCCCCTCTACCTGTTTCACCAGTACCCCCTAAAAAGAGGGGAAGGAAATTTAAAACATCACCCCATAAAATAGCTATTTGGAGACCAGGAATGTGTTGACTTTGCTAGAGCTGGCTCTGGTCAGAGCTCATTCTTTTCATTTCCAGCCAGAGGTCTACATTGGTACCTACCGTGGCTGCACAAATCTTGCCCAAAGGAAAAAGCATTCCTGGGTTCCTCATTCAAAGGCTCCGATTGACTCCTGTGAAATGACCTGAGTCTTCCTTTAAAAAAAATAAAAAGCAGTGTTTCAGTGTGCTCTTGATGCATGCTGCTGAGACAGACCCAACAACAGACCCAGAAGGGCACACTGCAAGTCAAATTTTTCATACATTTTAATTACAGTTTACACAAAATGAAAGGCAGGTTAATAAGCTCGGTTCATAAAAAATTAATAAGAAATGGCATTTTTGTGCAGAAGATCAGGGGACTTAGCCTTCAGAGGGCTGATCAGAAAAATATATTACATGCAAAAGTCACCTATAGTTCTTAGCTGGTAAAGAGGAGAGAGCAAGAGGGGGCAGGGGATGGAGAAAGGAACAAGGGATTTTGTTTAATAAAAACTTTTTAAAGGGAAGCATTTCTCATTAAGCTGGTCTCTCTAAACCAGAGCAGCAGATTCAAAAGGTTTTCTCCCATGTGGTGTTTTTCAAGACCATTGAACGCTCGCAACTCCACAGACACAGGAAGCAGAAGAAAACTATTTCGAGCAGCAAAGCCATAAAGGCAGACAAGAGTTGCCATCTCCAGAGAGCGAGAAAGTGCGCTTTTCCCAAGGGACCCACGGCCACCCATATTTAATGCAGATAAGTGAGAACATGCTCCGCTCTGGCCAATACAAGACCCACTACTGCAGCTGCTCACTCGAAGCTCTGGGTGGCCCTTTGCTTCAGCCTCCCTGAATGCTTTTAAATGGAAAACATGAGTGCAGAGATCTGGGTGGTGTTCTTGAGTGCGGTGGCCTGAAAAAGAGGGGGAGGTGGGGTTGTCCCCTGCCAAACACCGAGTCACAGCCCTGTGCCAGGGAATCAAATCCATGCAGAGCACCCTACTCCAAGGTGCAGAGCTGAGCTGGGCTGCGTGTCACGGAAACACCGCACCGAAACCTCCTGGTAACACCACCAAAATTACCCGAGCGTAACATATGCTTTAGCTAGACCTTTCTTACGTCACGTTTTGGCTATTGTATATGACACTAGTGCTTTCAGTAAGCAGAGAGCCTGAGAAAGGCGCTGCTTGCCAGGGCTTGCTCTACACCCCTTTTCTTGCCCCGTCTTCGTAGCTCCGTGTCCAGGGTTACACCTCGCAGCTCCCCACCTGCCCTTAGGAGGCGACTGTGGCTCTAATTCCTCAGACTGAATTTACGTCTGAATGTGCAGTGGGGAGTATTAACACATGATGTGGTCTATGATTAAAAAGGGATTTTTTTTTCCCCAAACAAGGTGAAAGGGAAATTATAAAGTTGCATCCAGAAGAATATCATTTCCAAGTTAGACACCTTCAGTTTTAAAAAAACCCGACAAGGGTCTAATTTCTTAATGAATAGCTGCTGTCTTCATAATTTTGCTGTACTTATTCCATTACTATCTGACACTTCCTATTGTCACTGCTTGAATTTTTAAACACTTCCGCATGACTAGTGCTAATCTCCACATTTCATGGAGGGGTGGTAATAAAAGGAGAGATGCATGGGTGTTTAAGAACGATTATAGCTAAACATGTGCTCTAAAGCACGCTCTTAACATCTCTCATTTTCTAGCATTTCTCCCTTCCCCTTGACTCCCAGCTTCTGAAAGGAAAACAAAAATGGAAAGAAAGATTATTTCTTTCCCCCTTTACTTTGGACTCAAGCTTGGATTTATTCGTGATTGAGAGAGAGAGCGAGAGAGCTCATTCTCAAAGCAAAAGGACTCCCAGCACAGGATGCAGAGATGCAGGACTCTTGTGTGAAACAAACATTGGCAAGCAAACAACAAGCTTCGTATCTTGATTTTCTTTCAGAAAATCTTGTAGAACTGGTACAACAAGCTATTGTGAACAGCTGCTTTGAGGATATAACCTCACAATAAACAATCTCTGATTTACACACAGGACTACATAAGCCTAGGCAGTCTTTTATTTGTTTACTCCCCAGGATTTCAGCACTTCTTTTACCCTGATTCTCTAACACAGATTTTCAGCAGGTACGTGCAAAAACCTTATGCATTTGAAAACACTGTTAAAGGACCTTTTTTAGTTCATGTTTTCTTAAAATCCTACTCTCCACACCTTGAAAGAACAACCAAAGGCCTCCTCTGTAGCATTATACGTTTCACTGGCACGAAAGCCAAGCATACTGACTGTACACACAAGCTTCACCCATCTTACTCCCCAGCAGAAACATCTACCATGCTTCTTCTGTGCAGAACCAAAGTCCTCACCAGCCTTTGCTGGGAGCCAGCAGGTATACCCATCCCATGCCACACTTGCACCGGGGGTGTCGCTGGACTACTTCTGTGTAGCTCGAACCTACACCGCGGTGCGCTGATTGCTGCTGGAAACAAAGGTGGCCCTCAAAACATTAGGAGAAGGCAAAAGCTTGGCATGAATAGCTCGGCCACCATTTTCCAAAATGGGCTACAACACTGGTATCGCTGGAAACAGTGAGCTGCAACAGTCTCTCAGGTCAATACTGACACTAAATAACACACATTCAGCCCAGGGTATTTGTTTACAAGGTTTACCTTTTGTTGACATTCTACCTGTCGTTTTAGAGCATGATGCAACTCTTCACTGGGGCTCCCATGTTTGCCCAGGAAGCGTCTGCATACCTTCGTGCCCCTCCTTGGGGTCGGGAACCCTGTTCCACCACTTCTTTGCGTCCCCTGTTTTGCTTCTTTCCTCCCTCCAGGTTGCACAGGATTCCTTCCTCCTCCTGACTGCTGCAGCTCTCAGTCCTGACTCCATGCTGATCTTCCCTTCCCTCCTAACACCCCAGGGGAGGGATCCCTGCCTCCTCATCCCTCTTCATGCCCTCTGTCACCTTCCTGCCCTCCCCAGCAGCAGCAGCAGCAGCACTGCTCCCAGCCATGGTGAATGAGCTCCCTTTCCCTTCCTGGGGAGAGCGCTGACTCCCCACTTCCCCCACAGGCAGCTGCATCAGGGCTGTTTCCTATCCCCAGCTTAGGTCTTAGGGGCTTATTACTGGCCTGTGTAATTCCACACACACCACCTTAAAAGTAGCTTACTGCATAAATCTGAGCAGGAAGAGGGGGACACAAGAGTCTTCCCTTCCTTTCTTAAAACGCTGTGAAATTTACACTTCCACTGAAAAGACCATCTTGGTAAACAGGGATAAATGACCCCGACTGCTGCTTAAAACCATTCATTTTGTACAAGCAATGGCTCTTTTTCACTACCTCATTCCAACAGCAGTTTCTCTGTGCTGTACATACACTGTGGACATCTACCTACAGATAGTTGTTTACATCATGCCACCAGCACCTTGTGGCTCTACTGGTAGAAAGGACGTATGGCCACAACTGCTTCGTGCCCCAGCCACCACCGACCTCTATGGCTCCAGTACTGTGATTTACAGCAGTTCAACTGTCCCAGTAACAGCAGCACCTGTCTCAGTGCTTGGCAGAAAGCTGTTGCTCCCATGCTACTGGATCCTTAGATGAGATGCCCCAGCACCCCCAGTTGTGACCATGAACAAAGCATTCTTGCTGTTAGAAAGCATGTTTCTGGATGAACTTATCATTTCTTCCAGCCAAAAATGCAGGAGAATCAACACAGTTCATTGCACTGGGCACCGGCAAGCAGAGTAGGTATGTAGCCAGCTCAGCCAGACGCCTAGCTGGGTAACCGCATTATACGGGGTGTCTGGGGTCAGTCATTCGTAGCTAACAGTGACCAAATCAAGTTGAAACTTTTATCTCATCAGCCATGGCCACTCACCAGAGATTCCTTAATACCCAACAGCATTCACCTAGGAAGGCCTTGATCCCGTTAAGGATCTGCAGGCAGCTCTTACACTTGGTGTGTTGGGTGGAGAAATACCCTGCTTTACTGCGGTCCCCCATATTCAGTTAAACGGGGCTAAACTTACTTTGTATTTCCCTCCATTGTAGCAAATAAAGAGGATCTGCATTAGAGTAGCACCGCTACTAATCAAAGGCACACGAAGAGAGCTCACTGATGTCTGAAAGCGCTGCCAGACTGGCATGGCACACCTGTTTCAAAGAGAACAGCTAATGCAGCTGGCTAAAAGACATTGCTTAGTTGTTTGCATAATAATTTAAGAGCAATCCTGAGGTGAAAACAGTCCCTAAGAAAAAAGAGGATAAGTTTTCCACGGCTTCCACAATTCTACTCCTTACCCCCCAATCCAAACTCGTAGTCCATCCACTTGGCATCTAGCCCTTACTTCCAGAAACAGTAAGTGGCATTTCTAAATGTTACTCCTACAACTAAAGATGCTGTACGTAAGCCAGAGCTGTCCAATTTTAATGCAACTGGCATATACACTGGCAATTTAACAGCAGCCCTAAAGCTACGTCTAGCTTGCACATGCACACCTATTTACATGAATTGTTACAAAAAGAAATTCAAACCATCATGAGAGCTGATTGTTCTCATGATTTCCCTTCAACATTAATGAAAAACCTGCAAGCAAACAACGTTCTCCTCACCTTGAAATGACAAGGAAAGGGAATATGCAGGCCAGGCTTTGAGGACTATACGCAGCTTTTAAGGTTCAGTCGGGACCTCCTAAAGCAAAGTTTTCTAAACTCACAGGCCCTCAGATCTCATCTACTGAGCTCTTTCAAATACAGGACAAAGTCTAAAATGTACTACTCCCCTCACTACAAAGGAAGAAGTAACACCCAGTCCTCCAGGCAATACTTTGAAAGTTTATTCCTTCGTGCCTTTATATTTAAATAATGACATTTGTCAGAAACTTACAATGATTGCATTTAAGACCTTTGCATTTGCTTTAGGTGACTAGATCACACTACTAGTGATATCTTTACTCTTCCCTACGAATCCCCTAAGTAAACTGTCAGAAAGGACAGAAAGCCCGAAAAGTCGTGAGGCAACGTTACCTACTTGTCCAGGGATGAAATGAGAGATCTTCTGATCGTGCCCCTTGTGCGGGCTCAGCTACCAATGTGAATCAATTTTCTGAATGCAGGGATTGATCATAAAACTGCTTGCACTGGCACAATGTCATAGTACACATTAACTGTGTACTTTCTAAACCCATCTCTTCTTACTTTGTTCCTCTCCTCAAGGAAAGAGTTACAGATAAAGTTTTTTTCCAGAGAAGATACCAAATTGCCTACTGCAGCCTCAGATCAAGCAGGTATTTGCATGCTTTAATTTATGTCTACAAAGTTACTTCTGGGCACAAAATAAGAGCTAGACCAAAGCCAGCTTAACCAGTTTCTGACAGCCAAGTATACACCAACCAACCTTATTGTCTATTTTGTATTTGAAATTTAGTGTTGATTTGCGATTTTAAAAAATAAAACAAAAAGGTGCATCATGACAGAACTCTGTCTTTCCCAGGCTAAACATAATTTGAAACATATCTACTCATTCAATTCATGCAACACGTCAGGATGCCGGGTTCATCATGCTATCTGCCACAACAAGAGCACACGCACAAGGTAGAGGAGCGTGTGAATTCACAGGCCAGCAGCTACGCTCAGGAATTGCCCAGATACGCACCTATGGTGCGCAGGAACTACCTCACACTACTTCACGTTAACCATAGGTCAAAAGCATGGACTGAGGCAGTAGCCAACACCACGAATTTACAATGAACTCACCCCACAGTAATTTGTTTGTATACCCACAGCCACAGTTATGGGTACCAGAGCTGGGCTGGCTCCTTACCTTCTGTTATTTTAACATTCATGTCCTTCCGCCTGTTTATATTTGTCCTGTGGGGTGAAAACATATTGCACAGCTGCAGGGAAACTCTGTCACATATGCCTCCTTATATTTTGACAGTGCAACAACACAGAATAATCCTACATAACAAATACCACCGTTGCACTAACCACACAGAAGTCTGCCAGCATCCTTACACTCATGCAGTAGAAGCACACTGCCCTTGCTTGATGAGGTTGCTCCCTAAAGTTTAAGCCAACAATAAATAAACCTGTAATACTGACAACTGGGATTGCTATACGAACTCTGTGAATTGACATTTATATACATCTCAGCAACTCTGAGGATCTGTAATCCTTAAGCTCAGTTTTAAGCTTGTAACACTTCCCTGAACTCAGAGATTAATATCTATTCTACATTTCTTCATTTGAAATATCAGAGTTCATGAGATTGCCTATTAGTCCATATATAAGCAACAGAAACATTCTTCTTATCCCAAATGACAGGTAGTGCAGCCTACAGAATACTTTATCAGAATTTTTAAATTTAATTTTTGCCCTTTATTCCTTCATGCACCTTTTCACAGAATCACAGAATTGCAAGGGTTGGAAGGGACCTCAGGAGATCATCTAGTCCAACCCCCCTGCTAAAGCAGGTTTTCCATAATCCCTGTTTACTTCCTACTTTGTCTTTACTTTCTACTCTTTTTTTTTTTTTCTTTCCTTCCACAATATTTTTGTTCTTTGTCAGAAACTTGTGCTCTGTCCCCATCTCCCGCATCTGTATTAGTGTCTACTGAGCAGGGCTGAGCAGTCAAGATGGAATTAAGATTTAGAGGTAACATTGTCCAAAAGGGTTTCAGATGAAGCAAAACATTTTTTCTATCACTAATAGCAACATTTTATAGAATACACACACAATTTGGGAATTTCATTGGAGGGGAAAAAAAAAAGTTGGTTGCCTTTGTGTAAAAGCCAACCTTACGTTAGACTATGAATAAGTGAATATTAAGTTGTTAAACATAATACTGTTTTTCAAAGAGATTTCATAAAAAACTAGCTGTTCTTAATCACGTGTGTCACTTTTTTTTTAGCTGTATAGTAGTTAACATTCTTCCTCCTTACTTCATTTACTAGAAAAGGTAAGGCATTACACCACCCAATACCAGTTTGCACTTGTACGCAATTTAAGATGCAAGCTTACATTTCAATTTCCTGATCTGCTGCCAGCAATATTTCTTCCTTGGGCTGTTAAAGCAAGATGCTGGATCTCCAGGGGGTTCCACGTGAAATACCATTATTTATAAAAACGCTTAAAGTTTTTGACAAATCAAGGGGTTTGAGCAAGCACAGATTTAAAAATGCAAAACTAGAAGTCTGTCAGAGGGTGGCCTGCTGCATGAACAGCAAACTAAACAGATCAATAACTACGTCTGGATTCCCAGTATCCTCTGCATCAGAAATGTACAGAAATGTAAAAATGTTGACTTCATCTGCAAATTTGGATACCAAAATATTTTAACTAGGTGCTCAAATATGGAGTAAGATGGTTGTGGCAGAGAAGCTTTTTAGAGTTTCTTTGGAAGTTTTATACTCCTAGTAATTTGGGGGAAATGCAGGAGAAAATTATAGTAGAAGAAAAGACTTGTGCTCTTGCAGATGCCAGCTGTACTTCAGAGAACCACCTGTGATATTATTAAACTGCTTAGCTCGATGCATTAGAAGGATACAGATCTGAGGTAGATTTGCCCCATATACACATAACTTTTGATGTCCGACTAACTATGTCATGCTTTGGGTTGAAAGCTTAAGGTTTAATTTCACAAAGAGCAAAGCCAAAGCAAAATTATCTCAGTCCAACTATTACTGAAGCAACAAAGCTAGATTTTGAATTGACCTTCAGAATTTTTTCCACCCAAAAAAAGAATAAAAACACCTTAACAAAACTTTGCTCAAATGCATCCGTCTACTTCCACTGAAATTCCTCCGTCTCTCTCTTATACACACAAAGCTTATGTAAACCCCCCCTTCTCAAAACACAAGTTCAACTTTAGCTATCAAACAATGTATTGCTCCTAGTTGTAAGAGATAAGTTTTTTACAATAAGAATAATCATTCACTGGCACAGCCCCCCCAGGGACATGGTAGAGTCCCCATTGCTGGAGGTTTTTAAGATGCAGGTGGACAGGGTGCTAGAAAATCTCATGCAGGCTCCCTTTCCTACAAAAGGTTGGACCAGATGATCTTTCAAGGTCCCCTCCAACCTAGGCTTTTCTGTAGTTCTACGATTCTGTATGAGGGCAGTGTAAATAGAAGATCTTAATCACAAAACAGATCTAAATCAGAAAAATTTAAATAAAATCATCAGTAAATAAAGTCTGCATCAGAAGAAGGAAGGCTGTTGCACTAACCTAAATAGCACTCTATTCCATGGGGAGCTGCCTTTTAGTACTTTGAAATTGCTTTTAGTGGGATTCATTCTTAAGTATTTAAACCATTTATTTTGGGGCTATTTTAACCTCAGTTAAAACTTGTGACACCAGCCTTTCTTCGCTGACTTAGGACTTCAGAAATAATAGCTACATCTAATACCTAAAGGAGCCAGTAAGAGCACCCTTCACTGTGTTCTGTGTTTCAGAAATAGCCAGGAAACAGAGAAACAGTATCTAAGTAGAAAGACTTGAAAACACACTTCAGAGGACTATTTTGCAGACACACAAGGTTTTTTCCACAATATTTACTATGGAGCAACAGGCAAAAGAGGATTAAATGTTTGAACAACAACATGTTTTTAAGCTGCAAGAAGTAAATCACCTAGAACATGCATACCTCCAAGGAAAATTCTACTATACAAGACAGTCATTGCCGATTACTGCTGCTGTGCTATTTCCATATGTTCTTCTCCCAAAGGTAAGCAAAAAAAATAGTTAAAGACAGTGGCAGGAGGCGATTTGAAGCTAAATTTGTACTTTCACCTCCTTTTCCTCTACTCACCTTGTTTTCACCCAAAGTCAAATTTTCCCAGAAAATATATTATAAATATATCGTAAAAAGCTTTTAAAAGGGTCAGTCTATGACCATGAGCCAAGTCAGAAGGAGAAAGAACAGAAAGTGTCTCACAAACCCAAGTAATGCCAACGTGCTACTGAACCAATGCCGAGGTTACGACACACGTCAGAAAACATACGTAAAGTTCTTTTGATATTTAAAAAAATAGTTTGTGTCAAATGCACTGAAAACAACAGTTATTTTTCTCATGTTACTACTTGTCTACAACATTGTCACATCATTGTGTCATTTTGATATATGAGAAGCATAATAAGTTTAAATGCAGAGTTCTGTTTCTTGCAGACAAGACAATTATTTCCTTAGAAAGAGTTTATTTCAGGAAAGACACTAGGATGTTGACATCAGTTCTGCAGTTCCTCACCTGCCCCTTTCACTCAGCCCCACTTCAGGAGAGTGGAGCATGTGGGGAAAAGAAGAAAAAAGTTTACCTTCAAACAACTCAGTGAGGGTGGAGACAAGACTACTAAAGATAAATAAATATGAAATAAAGTAGAAAAAAAGAACACAGAATTAAAAAATTACTACTGCAAATAAGTAGAGGGAAACATTAAGAGGTCAGCAGCTAAAACCAACTGACATACTAATCACTATCAGAGTTATGGTTACCAGGGCAACCACAGCTCCCCTAACTTTTTTCTTTTAATATATTTATTTTTGCACTGGCAATTCTTCTCTTTTTAGTAGCTCAAAGACTTAAGCATCTCTATAGGTACAGACAGAGCACCTTGGAGCACAGAAGGCTTCTTTGGGAATCCCATATGTTCAGCATGGAGTTGTCAGACTCAGCTACACTCAACACTTTTACCTTCTCAGGGGTTTACAAAATTAAAATGTTTTAAAAGCTAGGTAGAACTCCATTCTACCTTTCTAACATTCATCGCATACTTCTACCCATTGAAAGTTCCTAGAAACTTGTTCTCTCAAGAATCATCCCATTTCAGGACCCAAACTCTGACAGAAGGGCACATACTTCCATCCGTATGGTCACCCTTGAAATCAATGAGCAACGCAAAGCTTTCTCCCTGTGGAGGTTAAGCAAACCACACGAGTTTCTTAAGACCAAGCCTGGGAACAGAAACCAGGTCTTTTGCATGACTGCATGACATATTACTGAAAGGTTACTGCGCTGGCCTTTGGTCTCGGTCACAAAACATGACTGATAATCCTCATTTTTATTACTATTTTCTGTTTGGGTTTTGCTTTTAGGTTTGGCCTGGTGCTTGTTTAAATAATTCTCAGGTATTCATCCTCTTGTACTCACCAGTGCCTATTTATACTGTTTGGTCAGGAAGAGTTACTGTACTAAATCGCAGAGGAGGTACGATCTTTAGAGATATCTTAGGCTGAAAAATGAATTGAATAGACAAGCAGAGCAACTGCTATGCTGCTATGCTCCTTGGATGATTTACAGAATAACCTGCCGAAATGCAGGAAAGTACCTTACAGCCAGGATCAACAAAACATGTCAGGAAGACAGAGAGAAGGGGGAGCACGCGCATAGTGGTCTCTTTCACTGGGATTTCCCAAAAGCATCTTGGGAAAGGCCCAGTTTGGGAAGCTGAAGCTGGCACACACTGATGAGGAATGCTCGAGTGGAATCGAGTTATGCTAATCATAAGGCTGTGAAATATGTACTTCCCAGTTGGAAGCAGAAATTGGAGCACTGCTGTTACTGATTTGAGTGAGAAGAGAATTCTGAAAATTTCTTGAGAATTTCACATCACACAGTCACACAAAGAACTAATATTTGCTAAAACTGGTAGTCTTAATTTTTTTATTTAAATAATTTAATTTAAATAAATTACCCCAGTATTATATTAGGGCTCTACTGATAAGTACAGAAACGTTTCAGACTTTTTCCAAAGGCCATTCTGAAGGAATATTAAGATTTTTTTCTATCGTCCTTTTGCAGAGCCATACCATAGCCAGGATTACGATCTGAATATATCACAACTTCACATGCAGACAAACAAATCTGAATCACAGATTTTGTACACAAGAACATATTAACTAGAAAGACTTAATTCAAAAAGATAAGAGGAAAAAAATATTGACAGCTTTCCTACGGCATCAGAAACATACTTGCACCAATACTTTCCAAAAACTGCATAATGGCTAACAATGCAACTGCCAGCTACAATCATAAACATATGACATCTGTCATAAAAGCATGACCACAAAGTACATGCTACATATGTAGTTTCTTTAAATTAGCTGACATTAAGGACAGATTTCCAGGGCTGAGGAAGCTAATCTAGCTTTAAAGAGTTGCAACACTGCACCAGAAGCTGTTTTGATTCTTACCATGGGGATGCTAGATAAATTCTAATCTCACTATCAATTATGAAAGATTCTTATGACAACCTTGATTTTACAAAATTGGGTTATCTTCCAGCCTGTGGACATTTTCCTATTGCATTCTGGGTTAATCCACGTGTACAGCTCACTTCTGTCAGAATGACAAAAGACAATTGATTTTGTTTCACGGTGTATTCTTATCAATGCTCTCATCTGCTCTTAGCCAGTCTTTGACTGATAGGGTGTTAGAGGAAAGGTCCATTAATTGATTTGTAAATAATTACAGCTAAGTCTTCACTTTTGACTAGCTATCAATAAAGGCCTATCCTTTTTTCACTGGTGAATGCTTTCAAATCAGCTTCAGTATCCAACATTCAGCCACAAAATTCATTAAAATCATTAGGTACTTTTAGAATAGCACCCACTGGTGATGGCAGAGGTAAGCATGTCAGCATTTCTCTTACATCACTTATGAGGATGGATTAGAGAGAAGCAAAATAAACAAACAACATGCCTGGAAAAAACCCAAAGGCAAATCAATCATTTCTTAAAGTGTGATTTAATTTTCAGACCTGGTGGAATTTCATCAGGTGTACAGAGAAAAAAAAGCATATGCAGTACTTGGTATATGTGTTCCTACACATGCAAAGCCTATGGGTTCATGACCTGTGTGCACAGGTGTACACAGGCAGTTTGTCCACCCACATTCCCAGCAATTTTTGAACCTGTTGACTAAACTCAGACACCTCTGACAGAGGACTAAGCATCTCAAGCTAGTAAGTTCTTACAGATTTTGTGGAAATATGCAGCTGGGTACGTGCAGGGGAGACCTATTTAGTGCCCTGATGGAGCAGAAGGCTGCAGAATGAGCTCCGCAGCATTAGACGCTTGAGGATTACACCCATGTGGGGGAAACAAGATAGCCAAGGAGGCTAGAAAGCAGACACACACCTACCCTGTTTTGGAGGTCCCAAGTGAGGAGGAAAAGTAGCAGTCAGAACTCATGTGTGTGTCAGCATCTTTTCTCGGAAACCCAGGTTTCATTGGTTTTAATGATTCTGGGTTTAAAGTTCCCATCTTCTCCTTAGTATCTCATGCAGGACAGAAGGTCCTGCACACAAATGTGAGTTTTCAGAGGAAAGTACAAACTCAAGTCTGAAAAGTAGCTATAATACTTAGGCAATCTTTTCATAGACTGTTAATATGTTGAAGCTGTAACAATATATTGAATTTGTCGCACACTTGGACTACAAATGCCATTAATCCAAGCAACTGCATCATATTTTGAGACTGCACTATAAGTGGCCAGCACAAGGCAAGGCAAGTTATATTTAATTCCTTGGACATAATGCCAACAAACAAGGTACAGCATCGTATCGGAGAACTGCCTGTTCAGCATTATAAAACAATTGACCAGAAAGCGTTCTTTATTGCTGCTTTCCAGTGATAGTCACCTGCTTCACATTAACAAGGGCGTAAGCTTTCTATCTAGTTCAACAGAAGAGAAAGGTACTGCTACAAGGGACTATGCAACAATTTATTGTATTATTTTTGTTACTAATATCGGCTTCATTTGTCCATCCATGCTTTATACCTGACAAACATCCATGAGCCCCTGCCTTCACTACTAACTTTCCAGAAAGTGCTTAAGTTATACCTAACCAAAAAGGTATACGTCAGCACACCAGCAGGTCCATGCACAAAACACAGAAATAGCAAAGGTTTGTGGGTTACAGTCTCTCTTCTTCTGTGACATTTCCCATTAAATGCCCAGCCAGCATACACTGAGCACCCACATGTTGAGCCATTTCAATTACATCCCTGCTTGCTCACAGAGCAATGGCATGGAGTCATTGTCACAGCACATTTGCCCTAGGCCTTTTAAATAGGATCGTGTTAAGAAAAGCGCCCAAAATCCCCCTCATTCTCACAGCAGAAAGAGTTTGAAAGTTCAAAGATTCCTAGCCTCATTGATCCAAGTGATGCCATCGTTGGGGACAGCAAAATTATGGCTTTACGCGGGAGAGAGACTTCTCCAGGTTTCCCGAAAGTGGCTAGGTCTCTTTGTGCAGCCCATACTTGATCAGCTGCAGTGGCACCTATGGACACCATTCTGCTACCAAGGGAAAAGGCAGAGCAAGCCAAGCAAGCAACAGGCAGCCAGAAGGTTACAGCCCGGCCACGTTGCATGATCCTTGCACCCTTGTCCCAACAGAAGTCACTGGGTTGCCTCAAGCAAGACTTGGGAAATGGTCTTATGCATTAAGTACCTTTATTCCATCTGAAACATAAAATAATCCCTTGGTCAGTCGCATCTGACATCACCCATGCACATGGGGAAGGTTTTCTGAGGAATAATTTGTCAGGGACAGCAGCATCACCTCCTGCCCATGAAGCAAATGAACCTCATATCTAATGGATATTTTGCCCTAGGCTTAACCACAGAACGATTCTTGGGTATTGTTAAAGACTTAATGGGAGTCTCAAATGTAACTTAGATAAACACATTGCAAGGAAAGAAAAATTGGCAACGAGTTTCAATTAAAACCTAACCTAAGAATCTGTCTTTAAGCCACTCAGAGAAGCCTTTAAAATCTGATAATCACTTAATATTTCACACTTACTGCTCAATGCAAACGGCTTTTGTAAACTGTGGCACCATTCTTGTTCCAGATGGCATGCAAAATAATTTATAAACAACAAAAAGCAGGTTTATAGCAGCTGTTCAATTCCAGCCCTTTGGCCACCCACTTCAGCATAACTGAGAGCTTTCAATCAGCTCCTGCCTCTCACGGGGCCTTCGAACAGCACCAGAGCATGTGCTCAATATGCTCTCAGAAAGCAGCCAGCCAAATAGCGAGGGTTAGTCATCCAGGCAACCCTGTAGCACACCTGCAGAATGCTCACATTGCCTTTCTCTTCTTTTTTCCTTTTCTTTTTTTTTAAAATATATGAACCTAGGTGAGAACAAACAGTAAGATGCTTCAGGGTTTAAAAACCACTGTTGTTAAAAAATATGGTTCCTACAAAAAAATTCCAGTATGCCATAGCTCAAATGCGAAATGCAATCTTCCCAGCAGGAGCATACTGCAAATGCAAACACAACATCTCTTGGGGTCAGAAAGGCCCTTTTTACTGTGGTACCTAAATATATGCTAAATGTTATAAGAAATAGAGTATGTCAAAAAGGGCCTTCTCTGTACCTGACAGATTTCTATTACTAGTTCTGTTTCTTCCTCTCCTCTTTCCTTCCTGGTGCTTACTTTGGCTCTACTTTTGTTATGTCCCTTCAAAACCTCCTTGTCCTGGATTGGCCTTTAGGGCACAGAGGAAAAAGGAAGAGAGATTGCTCCACAGTCTGTTTAAAGGTCACGCAGTTTGAACTGGATGGAGACAAATTCACAGTCACTTTAACGTCCTCTGATTATGGGCATATCCACACAGTGTATTCTGGAAACTGCACCACCACATTAAGGTGGCATTAAGCCCGATAAAATATACCCTGCCTGTCAACATAGCTGATTAGCCTGGGCTTGAGGCCCCGTGAGTCACAGACATACGGTTTCCAGGAGGCTCAGGATAAGCAAAGCAGAATGGAGCCATGCCCTGAGTACTAAATATCTCTGGAGTCTGCAAAGGGTGTCAAGGGCATCAGCACATCGATCCAGGACAGGAGCCCTTGGTGTATCTCATCGTTTCACAGCTGGTAAGAAAGAGGCAACTTGTCTCCGGAGGAGCCTAGTCCTAGCTTGGTAAGCTTTTTACAAATTAGGGCTGACTTGAGCTTGTTTGCTGGCCATTGCCAATCAGGTGTGGCACGCTGGACTCTTGGTCTGTGGATGTGTTTGCTCGCTTCACCTAACACCAGCACACTGAGCCCAAAGGGATGACTAGCAAGAATAAGGTGCTTATGGTGGAGAAGGCCACCCCTAGGAAGGCATGCAACTGAGAAAAAGTATTCTTTAAAAAACACTCAGTAGCCCGTCCCTTCCAGATCAACAAATGAAGCCAATCTGACCCCAAGGTTTCTGTACCATCTGAATAACCAATGACCAGTTAATGCTGGATTCTCCTCCAAGGCATCCTTCTCCTCCCACAAATCCTGTGGTTTCCACAGCATATACAAATTTGTTGAAATGAAAATAGCAGAGTTTTGCATTATGTTATTGTGTAAACATAATTTGTATCGAGCTATTGTGTAAACATTGGTTAAGAACTAATTCAGAGGAGCTTTTAATGAGTTATGTCCTGCTCACAATTGCCAGGAAGTATGAGCGTGCTGAGGGGAAAAAGGATTCCTTTAGTTTTGGCACACAGCAGGTTTTTAAGCAAAGCAGACAACTGAAGCCATCACCGTTTGATATGGGGACATGATTATAATTGACAACAAGAAGTAAGAGTCAAGCCAAGTTTTATTTCAAGCTACACAAATTAAGACTACGGCATTCTTCTCTTCTTACAATGGCAATCTGCTCCAACTACAGAAATTACATACATTCTGGCCTTTGTCGCTGCTCTGAAGAGGATTTGAGTTGGTAAATGTAGAAATAAGTCAGAAATCAACTTTCTAGAAAAGTTTATACTGAAGACCACATTTACTTTTTAAACTGAAGAACTCCTCCAAGAGACAAGATCTCTGATATTTGCAAGGAGTTTTTCAGTACCGCAAGTGTCTGACAGCTATTTTGGTAGTACCCAGGAACCTTAAAAAAAACCAAGAGCAACAAGTTCTGCCAGCAAGAGTAAT
Source organism: Egretta garzetta (assembly GCF_000687185.1). Lineage (NCBI taxonomy): Eukaryota > Metazoa > Chordata > Aves > Pelecaniformes > Ardeidae > Egretta > Egretta garzetta. The sequence continues at coordinate 3,400,516 of NW_009259588.1, forward strand.
TTCAGTAGCACACTGCAATAAAAGAGTGTTGCAGAAGCTGGGGGGCAACGCAAGAAGGCGAGCCATAGAGGGATCCCAGACTGCAGAAGCAACTCTTCCAGCTTGTGGGAACAGCCCAAAGGTCTCCATGACACTTGCTGTTCCCATGGTGTGCTCACAAGGAGAGGATGCAGCACTGAGGCTTTCCCACACACCAATAGTTGACTGCCGTTTTGGAGAACGGTGGCAATTTGAAGCTGGCCAAATTGAAGAAGCCAAAAGTTTCTCTGGCGTGTACTCCTAGTCTGATGAGCTGTATTTAGCAGCCTTAGGATCCAGAGAGTAATTCATAAGATACAAATAAAAAAAAGGAAAGGGAAGGAAGGGCAGAAGGAATGATTATGCAAACACACATAGCTCATAGGAGCTCACTGAGCCCTGGAAAGGCTTCCTAATGGGATGGTGAAGGAAACAGAATACATCACTGTCAGGCACTCTGGGATTTTCATTCTATTGCTGCTTGATAGGCATAACATTGTGTTCCCTTGCTCAGGTGCAAACTCTGTTTTAACCCTTTCCCCCAGAAAGTTAAATTCCTTCCTATTCATAATGTAATTAAACCACAAAATGCAAAAGTATCTAGGGATATATAAAACAAAAACCTGCCTAGGTTTTAGAAGAAAAAAAAAGTCCATCTCATAAGGGATCAATGAAAAAGAATCTGGTTGTTGCTTAGAATCTTATACAGTAAAATCAAAACCATCTATATAGATATATATCTATCTATAGATAGAAATATCTACTATCTAGATAACAGATCTAGATCTCTAGTAACTATAGTTAAATCCACATTTGTGGGACAGTAAAGTCAGGATTTTTAAGCACAATTGACACACTAATTGTAGGCCTGGACTTATGCTAGCAAATGATTCCTGATCAACAGATTTTCAGTCTGACACCTAAAATTACCCAGAACATGATTTTATTGTCATAGTGGGGTTTTTTTGCCCCTTTTTGCCCAAACTGAGACAGATTGAATTCAACCTTTTGCACAGCACTAACTATGAAGGGGTAGGATTTTTTTTTTTAAGGGAGGGAGAAAGAAAGACATAAGGGGAGGAAAATTACAAAGTAACCCCCTCCCCAACTCTGTAGCAGCCTTCTGCTTTCTCTTCCTCACAACTCTGAGAGATGACGGACACAAGGGCAGTCCTTGTCCTGAGGTTGCAAGGAGTTACCAAATGCAACAGACAGTCATGGCACTAGCGGTAGTGGAAGGAAGAGGTTGGACTAAGCTCTGCTTGACCAGCATCTCCCACAGCAGCACTCCAGGGGTGGGCTTTCTGACATGCATGTGAGCATTGAAGTGCATTCAAGGACTCCTTGGACCCCTGCAAACAAGCAGCGTATGAAGGCAGAGCAAGACAGCTCTGCCTTGGGTGCAACGTAAGGCATGCAGCTGAAGGCAGACAGCTTGCAACCACAGAAGTAGCTCGAGTATCCAGTAAATCAATATTTGCGTGTTATTATTCTCACATACATCCCATTTGCTGATCCAACACTTGTTCCTGCAGAAACAGGATCAGAGAGGATGCCGGCAGCCAGCAGGCGAGCACAGCCTGCTCCCCTGGAGCCCGGCTCCTGACCCAGAGATGGCATACGAGCATGCTGCCTTCAACAACAAGGCAGAGATCTACGACTTTAATTAACAAATGATACCTCTACATTAAAAAGAGAACTAGTAGAAAAAGGGGCACACTTTCCTCTAACATTTCTCCTCCTCAGCAAAATATCAGGGCTCTCTCTCCCCAGCATGCGCACAACTCCTCTGTCCTATTGCTGAGCAAACCAGACCAATAAGTACCATCTTCATACATGATCGGCACAGAGGTTCCCTTCCCCTACAGTACAGCAAGGAAAAGGAAACTAAGAGGAAACCAAGGGCATTTTCTGATAGCAGGCAAACAAGCAGTTCCGTTCTGCTCTACCTCAGTGTAGCAGAAGCAATCATTATTTTGGCATAGCAGCAACTCAGCTGCTGTCAGATATCAGAGATGGGCTGCACCCATGGGTGGTGAGAAAAGTGGTTGCTGTTACAGTGCACCCACTCTCTCTTGTCTTTGGAAAGTCATAGAGACCAGCAGAGACATCTTACACTGGGAGAAAGACAAGCATTGCACCCACCTCCAGAAAAGGTCAAAAGGGCAATAGAGGGAGTTGGCAGCTGGTCAGCCTCACTTCATTGTGTGGGAAGCACATCTCTGAGTATGCAGAGAAGCTGGTTATGACATTCAGCATGGACTGACCAAGGGTAAAATCATGTCTGACCAAGCTGACTGCTCTCTGTGATGAAATGACCAGATCTGAGGACAAAGGCAGAGCAGTGGACCCCATTTACCTCAATTTTAGCAGGGCTTTCAACACTGCCTCCCACAATATGCTTGCATCCATGTTGGGATGTTATGGTCTGAACGAGTGGACATCCTGATCAGTAAACTACTGGGTGGATCATTGAGCTCAGAGGGAGCCCTTGCAGTGATACAGGGTGGGGACCAGCTGCATGGAAGAGGCCCTGGAGGTCCTGGTGATCAGTGAGCTAAGCATGAGCCAGCAGTATGCTCTGGCAGCAGAGATGGCCACAGCTTCCTGAGCTGTATGAGCAGGAGCACAGCCAGGAGCTCAAAGGTAGCAGTTGTCCCCTTCTACTTATTAGGTCACATACCATGCCTAGTTTTTGCCCCCCTCTGCCCTCCCTGCCCCCCCAAATGCAAGAGAGACATTGATCTCCAGGAGTAAGTCAGCAGAGGGCCACCAAGATGGTCAGGAGCTGGAGCACTTGCCCTATGAAGAGAGGTTGAGGAACCAAGGCTTGTTTAGCCTGCAGAGGAGACAGCTGCAGGGCTGTAACTGTGGGCACCCCATGCCTACAAGGTGGTTATGAGCCAGGCTCTTCATAGTGGTGCACAGTAGGAGGATAAGAGAATGACTGTTAAGTTGAAAGGAGAGGTTTTCAGACCAGCCATATAGAGAAACTGTTTCCCCATGAGGGCAGTCAAGCAGTGTAACATGGGCCCAGAGAGATGGTGCCATCTCCATCCTTGCAGGTTCTCAAGATCCAACCAGATAAAGCCCTGAGCTGACCTGAACCCATAGCTGTCCCTGCCTTGAGCAGAAAGATGGACTAGTGACCCCTTGATTTATCATGCAATTCTCCTTTGCCTTAAATTTCCAAGGCAGCATCAGGCTACCAAGGCCAGACTTGTCATTGCACTGTTTATCCCTTCTCATCATGAGAATTTGGCATCCACTTGGTTCCCTTCTGTCAGGGCACCCCTTCAAAAGCACCTGTGTTACAAACTATCAGGTGTAGATGGTACCTTAAGGTGTAGAAATACTTCATAACCTTCATGCCTCTGCCTGGATTAGCAATTAAAGAACCAAGCAAATAATGGCATCCTGCTAACGCTAGCTTGACTCCAGCTAAGTGCAAGGCAGAGACCTGGCATAGCAGCCTTCCTTGCAGCTCATGGTTCCTGGAAAGCCTGCACACCAGGTTACCAGCACCACCAAAACCCATGCCGATGTATCTATACTGCTATGAGAACCCATGCTTGCTAAATGATGTTCTGCAACTACACCTCTTGTTGCAATGAACCCACCTGCTGTAACTTCAGCCTGGAGGATCTGTGCCAGACCTGTGCGTTTAAGTCTTCTGCACTACAGACTCCTGCAGTTTTTCCTCACATGCATTTGTCTGAAGTGAAAGATAGGAACATTCCACTCAGAGCACATGATATCCACTTACTTCTTACGTTCAACACCCACTTCCTCTCCCTGCCTTTCCCAGCTATAGTTTTAAAACACATCTGTCACTTGCAGTCCTTATTAACTGGGACTTTTCAAGGATGAAATCAATGTTTCTGTTGGACAAATAACTTAAAGAGCAGACCATTCAAAACTTACAGCTTCAATACAGATAAAGGATTAAAGCAAGAACTAAATTGGTCCTGGGTGCCTGCTATATTTACCCTTTACATATTTTCTATTTGATAGTGATGAACAGGTAGAAGTGACGGCTGGCCTGCCCTGACCACAGGAGTGCAGCTTTTAATCATACAAACAGGGCACCAGCACTCCTTCATTGAATGGTTACACAAAGGGAAGCTATGGATGTTATTACATTACCAAAAAGAAAACAATTAGAAAGATGCCATTCTCTCCACATTCCCAACTATATATTTATGAATTTTGTACCAAATAAAAAAAAGTTCATGTGCTCAGAATCTGCACAAGATAAAACAAATAGTGACACCAAGTAAACCATCTGGAATCCAGCCCATTAGGAAAGCTCATGTCAGGATTATCAGATTAGATCTGACAGGAAAATCTTCTAGAGAATACATACATGGATGACCAACTTCTAGAAGCTTTTGTCAGCCCTGCAGACAATTCCTCCTAGAGGCCCAACATACCAGCCTTCTTTCCCTTCCTTATCTCACCCAGCAAATGGATGCTATTAAACACACACATTTCTTTCAGCAGGCTACGCAAACAGAAATACACACAGTTAATTAATACTGCGGTAATTTCTTTGATCTTCCAATGAAAACAAAATTTAAAAGTCATACTATTTCAGCCTAGAAGCTTAGAGTTAAAAAGCTTAGGAACTCATCTGGGACTTTGAATCCAAGAATCGTTTGGCTGATGTCATTAAAAGAGCTGAATTAGACTTGTAATTATTCCCTTATGAGTTCTGCTGTCTATCTGAGAAAGAAGGGTATTCATTTCTGTCCTCAAAATTGATTTATTTTGGTGAAAAAACAGAATGGTTGGAGACAGCAGGAACTTAGTTTTACTGTGCATCTGATAGAAGACAAGAAAATAAGTGTCGATAGTCAACAACATCCTGGTCAGTCTATAGGAGCCATACCTTCTGTTTACATGGCATGGCACTTTCCTTGAGATCCTCAGGATAAATCCTATCTCCACAGTTCCGGCTGGCTATCCACTGCTTAATGCAGTATCACTTCATTAACATGCAAATGCTTGACAGTTATTGGGCTTAAGCACATCTGCATATTTATAAACAACCATTGCAAACCACATCTCCATTTAAGGAAACTGTTTAATGACACTGAACCTAAAGACTTTCTCATATCCATCGAAAATATCTTGCAGCCAGATTCACTCACTTTATATTGATATGGTACTTTTTAAAATACTATTTATACAGGTGTGTCCAAAAATGCCTCAATCAACTTTTTAATTATTTTTTAAATTTGTTCTCTTGTGGCAATCAACCTTTTCTCTCTCTTCTTTTTTAAAAACTATTTTTTTCCATTGAAAAAGGCAAAAAGAAGACAAAGAATGAATGATGCTTTAGAAATCAAGACAAGGTAAACTTACGAGAATGAAAACCAAACATCCATTAAACCATGTTTAAGCAGAAATCTGTAAAATATTCAGTCAAAATATAAAACCTCTGTATTTTCAAAGCAAAGGCTTGAGAAGCACCAGACAAACAATGCACAGCATTAAAAGTTGCCCAAAAATCTACAGATTTACTTTCTTTGCTCACAACAGTAATTCTGCACACCTCAAGATGACTTCTATTTGTTCTCCAATGTCATATCCTAGAAGGTACATATCAAATCCAGCAAAGCCACTGCTACTTCTAGTAGCACATTCTACCCAAACCATCTGGAATTTTTAGCATGGGATATCACAAATTTGGCCATGAATTTGGATTTCTGCAAAATTTTCATGGAAATTATATTTAGTGATAAAGACCTAAAAAAAAAAAAATCAGGAATTCTTTTTAGTGGACAAAAAGATGCCAAAAGCAAAAGGATACAAAGATTTATTAAATAATAACTTAATGTTTTGTTGAACATAGTGGGTTTTCTACTGCTTGAAGGCCAATGTAAGAGCATATTAATGTAGAAAAGAACAGGAACAGCTGAATCATGTTAAGGGGTAGCTAAGAGGATTGCACTCAATCATCCTACATAAGCAGAGTCATTTCTGATTCCCACCCTTTTCTCCTTTAGCATGTGAGGGTAGGAGCTACATATTCTTCCTCAACAACCATTTAAAATGCACTATCTTTTTATTTGGGGTGGGTGGGAAAGAAACAAATTACCAATTTATTTAAGTTACCAGTGATTTTCTTTTAATCTATTGGACTTTGTCCAGCTGAAAAGTTATACACATTTACACACATTCATAGGTAAAGTACAAAATATATTATCTCAAAGTATGCATTTGTTCCTGTGGGGCTTAGTCAGTAACCTCCAGCATAGCAAGATTCAGGATTATTTATTTTGCACTACTGCACAAGTACCAATACTTAACTATGGGCCTCTCCCCTTATATTCTATCACTCTGGGTAGCAACCAAACACAAACTTATGCCTAGCCAGCTGTGAAGTGTTAGAGACACCTACATGGACAGTTTGTGCACGTGAACTGTAGAACTTGCATTGAGTATTTCATTATAGACAAACGATGAACATGAGCTTTACTTGCGCGTTTAAAGAAAATACGGGGCTGAAAACCAAACACCTTTTCTGTAGAGACCTAATCCAGAAGATCCCCGACATATAGATCACATAAAAAGCTTTGATGCATCTCCTGCTTGCTGGCCCGTTGTCTACAGAAACATTTTTAAGGATATCAGTGATGAGGAGAAACTGAAATATCTGAAATGTTAGCACAATATTGCGAAGTGTTACGTAAATACCACAGTCAAAATACAGAAGCATAACCATTGCCAGTTTCATGTTGGTCATATTTGCCTGTATATATCATTATATCAGAGTCAAGTATGTTCTCGTCTCTATTTGGACTTTTTTATAAGACACATCAAAGCAATGAGCAGTGAAGTCCTGGAACAGAGAAGATCTGTCATAACAACTACTAGTGTGCAAGAAAAGAAATTAACTTACTAGCAACAAAAATACAACCATTTGAGAAACTGAAGCTAAGAATTCATGGTGGGTTTTTTTTTTAGGTTAAGAAAACATGCAATAAAACCAAAAATGTCAGGTGTGAACAAAATTCTAGACAGCACTCATTAAAAACTAAATATTTTTCATTTACAGGAGCTAAATTTGCCAGCATATTCCCCATTCTAAGTGTAGGAAATACTACAGTAAAAATAACTACTAGAGCCACGCAGACACCCAGAGTTTCAACTACACATGTGATGTGGAAGTTAAATTACAGGGTAATTCCATATATAATTCACATTACATATGGTGATAATTCTCAAGATAAAAGAAAAAAAGTAAAGATGAGACCACTTCATGTGAAGATGTCTGTATTGGTTTTGTATTAATACAAGCCTTTTGCTTTTCCACACTTGGGATTCATGTTCCCTAACCTTCAACTAAACTAAAAGTAGGAATGCACATGGCTAGGACTACATTCCTTTGTTCCCACTGCCTAAAATTTCACCCCATTACAGTACATAAAGATTAAATGTAGCATTTTCAAAATTCCCAAAACATTTTACCTTTTAGGACCCTCCTTCAGAATCAAGTTCAGAAACATTTGTCTCACTGGAAGTCAGTGAAGCAGACTTCAGCAACCAAACTTTTTATAAAACACTGGCCCTAGAAGTCTTTAATCAATTTGTCATTTCTAGAAGTTTTACCCCCAGCCTAGAGATTTTTCTTCTGTTTTATGTTCCTATAAAAACAATCAAATGGACTGCTTTATTGAACAAATAGGTCAAAAAGACAATAAAAGAAAGTATGGGGGACGGTTGGTTTTCTGTTTTATGATAAATTAGTTTGTATTTTTGTAAACAAACAGTTCATTTGCATGTTTTAAGTTGTGCTGCGGCACTTTGGCACCATTTTCAGGCATTATCATACCAGTGATAGTAATAGCTGATCAAGTACAGACCCTATTGGAGATAATATACTAATGACAACTCATCATCAGGACACTTTAACCTTGTGACAGCTTACTGCTGGTTCTTGCATAGGCGTTTCATGATGCTTACCTTTCCACCTCACCTGCTGAATGAGTGAGATGTTGCCTACATGAGATTTAGTATCACCGTGAGAAATCACAACTTCACATAAGCGATGAACATAGTATACCAAAATGAGATCAGCAAAATGGTTTGGTGGATATAACATCACATCACTGAGATCATCACTGAGTTTCTCCTCCTGCATCTTTGTGTGTGCTTACAACTGAAGTCTCTCTGCTCGGTTATTTTCTTTTAACTTACCAAAGAGATTGCAGAAAGACAACCCTCCCTCTTGCAGATGGGATGTACTCTCGGTCATGTAGTGACACGTGCCCTGTATGGGGGAAAAAGAAAGGAGGCTAAGTGAGTGGATTTTTTTTAAGTACGCTATGGTTAAACAACTTTTTATTAAGAGTGCCAGGTGGGGAGACTCTTTGGAGCAGTCCCTGCTAACAAAGGCTGAGCTATATCTGCTCCTTTCAAGCTTCATCACTTTGCCTAAGGTTGATACCAAGGCTTTGGAAGACAAAGCTCAAGAAAGTGAAATATCTTCTCCACAGAAATACTCCTTCATTTCTTCTTTTCATCTTAAGTGTTAGCCAAAGTTTAGGGTCTTTGAAAAGTGCTCTGAAAAATGCCGAAATCCTTATCGACAAGGCTAGCTTTGAATACCACTGAGTAAACAATCTCATTTAAATAATGAAGTTTCAACGCTGCTTGAGAATAATTCCTAGTTTGCTTCTGTAACTGAACACCATAAAAAGAAAAGTGTGCCTTATGTAAAGCACACACAGGAATCCAAAATCCAGAAGGCAGGTCAGACCCAACGTAAACCTTTCCACCAGGATGGCTCAGGACCCAGCACAACCCAAATGAGGTTCCACAGCACAGCTTCACTCCTTCTACCCCATCCTGCCATAACTGATGCCTGTGGCCAGCATACCCTTACCAGGACAGCACAGCTGATTATTAACCACTACACACAGAATATTTTGAACATGCTAACAGCGTGCCATTTTGATGAAAATAAAAGGTTTAATACACTTTATCAGCCTTGTGCAAAACCAGTACATTTATCTAAAAAAGCATCCCCAATTACCAAGTGGGCCAGATATTTTTAGTTCCAAAGACCCAGTTTCCAGCAAAATTAAACTGTTTGGGCTGAAATTTTCCTTTCCTGTAAACATAAACTTGAGTTTTCACAAACAAATGAATTGAATACACACTGTAAAATCCTGGTGGCCTTTCCTTTGGGAAGCTTTAAGAACACAGTTGCTTTGGATTGAGAACTGGCAATGTGTCAATGAAAAGTCTGTCAGTTTGCTTTTGCTTTTTTTTTTTTTAAACTCAGAATTTTCCCAGATCTCTCTAGCTAGTAGAAAATAAAAATCTGCACACACACACCTTTTAAAAATAACTTAAATGTCAATACATAAATTCTCTAAGTTTATGCTGACAGGGCTTCCCTTGCCATTGCAACTAAAAAGCTGCTGTTAGGTTATACAGGATGTCTCTGCTCCTCAACTGGTGAAGAACCACAGAGAATTGCAGGAAAAAAATTATTATTTTGCCCTCATATCAGGGCTGGAACAGTGCAATTTGCTCATATACAGCATAAACAGAAAACAACCCCAACCAGCTTGTCAGTTTAAAGAGTGCTTTCTGTTTGAGGGGAGGGAGAGGGGAGAAGGGATGTTTATGTAAATGAGGCAGACAAACTACAGAGAAAAAAGATGCAAGCATATAATTAAAATCCGTATCATTACGCCGACATACAGTGTACCAACTGAGATTACAGGACCAAAGTTGAATCTAGCATCAAACTTTTCAGTGTTACATTTTACAATTTAATAACATTCTTTTAAAATATGCTTTTCATGTGTAATCTCTATTATAGCACAATGGGCCCAAGATGATTTTTCAAACAAAGATGGACTTTCAATGATGGAAACTTTTCTTTAAACTCTGATCCCAGCTGTTTGATGTGATCCAAGCTGTTGAGCATCTGAAGCCATGTAGTTCCATACAAACTTGCACAAAACCATTAGTCCTTCTGCATGTTATATGGTACAGTGTACAAGAGCTATGTGGCCAGGTGTTAGAGGCCGAGAGTCACACCTGGGTTTGACCTTAGTAAATTTTGTAATTTTAAGGTGACATGTCTGAAGATATTTACTTCTGTATTCAAACACAGTATGAAAGTAAGGGCAATGGTCCCCTGCTATGGAGAAGGTAATTATTTCCCAAGCATTTTTACCTGTGTTTTGTTTTACCAATAAAATCAAGAGGTTTGACTTGGTAAAAAAAAAAGAGGTTTCTTCAGAAAAAAGAAAAGTTGCATCTTTATTAAATCAAAACAGATTCAGACACTTGTCATTCCCCCAAACTGCAGATGACTATGAGGCCTAAGACAGGAAGCATAAGCAGGGCTTAGCAATTTTTTTTTTTTTCTAAAGGCTCTGGCTGTCTCATATGTCAGAGAGGCATGTGTATTATGCACATCCAGCGGGGGACAAAGATCAGAAATTTAAAGGAGCTGTTTGTGATTTTGGATGGGATGTGGCACACAGATGAAAGAGCAAACATTTTTCCCCTTGGTTTAATGCTAGCACTAGATTCCTAAATTAAGCCCAGCAGGAAACAAACATCCACCACAGATTTCAAAAGATATCTCACATCTTTGTTTTAAAACATGTTATTTTAAGAGTCCCAAATGCTGCATGTCTGATTTTTATTAAGTCCATAGCCAACATAGGAAGTGTTATTTGACTTATTTTAAAAGAATGCAGAAAATATTAGTGGACGATGGGATGTAAATTGCAGGAAGCCAAAAGAAAATTGAGGAGTAGGAGATAATGGGCCTGATCCTATTATCTATAAGAATACTAAGGCCACAGGCTTCAAAAAATTACTATGATGACCTTGAGATCTCACTCAGACTCAAGAATATCAAGCTAGCAGGTTTTCCTGGGGGGTAGAAGGAGGACAGTCTCTATTTTTCTTTTCCAAATGGACTGGGGAGATGTTTCTGATATGCACTTCTGATTTCCTTCTACACCATAGAGCTACAATGTCATATTGCCATGGAGGGCAAAATTAGACATCACCCTACATATTCTTCACACATTTCATGCGTGAGTCTTGGGGGAAAGAACAATAATTTTAGATCCATATACAAATGCAGTTAAAATGTCCAACCCTGAAAGTTCTTTTCTTCTAAAACTCCATCTTTCTTTATACAAAATGTAACCAGCTCAATCACAATACACTGAGCTTTTATTTTGGAGTTTGCAGATATATTTTTTTTTTTCTTCTTTCCCACTGACTTTGATGATGTTTTGGGATTAAAACAAGGAGCAGGCAGTTCCCATGAGATGAAAGACATAACTGCAAAGGACACTTACTTAGAAGATTAAAAAAAAAAAACCAACCCTCTTGGAGTTTGAGATGCTGTTATGTATTTATTTAAAGAAACACTCCCTTGAAGGGGTTTAGACTTCAATATTTTAAATAAGTTTCTGCTTTTATCAACTCTGGTTGGAAATAAAATGGTTTTTTTTAATTGCCAAGCTGATGAAAATTATAACAATGTATTCCCAAGTAGGCTAAATGTATTATTACAGACAGAAAGAATAGCTCCAAGTTCTTCTGCAAACAGTGCCAGTAATAAAACCTAGGTTGCACTCTAATTTATGGCAAATTATAATTCCCAGCCACCCTTACCCCAGTGACACCGTTTTGAAAATGATCCCCGCATTGCCCCCCTTCAGCTAACTCCCAGCTTGGCACAGAGGCAGCCCCTGCTATGGCAAGACCTGAGCTACGGTTCAAGAGGTTCAGCCAAGCTCTCAGGCCAAACAGAGTAGAGATCTGGTAGGCTCACAGGTCTCTCAGAAAGGACTGATTTATTTTCCTCCTCCAGCCAGCCCCTTATTTCATAACATTTTTAGTGCTTCACTTCCAGCCCTGCCCAACCCTCCTGTAATTGGCCAAGGCAATGAAAGGTTATTGGGGGGGGGGGGGGGGGGAGCAAAAAAAAAAAAAAAAAAAAGCAAGTGTCTTCTTTTCTTTGGGAAGTAGGCTAAAGACAGAGCGCAGAAGTACATCTGACAGCAGGCAGAATTCTGTGCGTATGAATGAGCTTTCTCACACTCTTGGATCTGCCAAGCAAGAGGAGAAAGGAGACCTTTGGTTTCTGTTCCTGACACTACTTCTGCGTGCAGTGCAAGCCAAGTTGATTTATGCTTCCGTTCATGCAGGCCTAAAATAAGCACATGGTAGTTTACATACATCTTTCACGTTGTGGCCAATATTAATTCATTAGTTATAGTATGCTTTGCGAGCCCTGGGTAAAAAAAAAATAAATGTAAAAAACTAAGTCAGTAGTTTCTAACTCAAGCCCCGACTGGCATCAGAAGATGAAGGTGCATGCACTACAGGTACCTATGTTCACTACCTTCTGTCTCTGAGTTTCAGATCTCACTGTAAGTTGTTTCCAATACCTCCAAAACTTTTGCCTCCAACTTTTGAAATCCACCTTTGCCTGTGAGATTGATGAAGTCAGATTAATAACTATGCAGGTCCCTAAGAAAATGCTGACAGAGACAGAAGCAAATATCAGTTAACATTCAATCTCTTGTAGAAGGCAAGTGAAACTACACTTAGAACTCCCTGGATGCATCAACCTTCAGGTGTAATATTTTGGCCCATCTTTGCGAAAGATGAGTTCATCATCTGCAAGTTTTCTATTTGATATAGACTATAGAAAGGATTATGTACTCTAAAGTAAAAACCATAAAAGGTGTGTTTACTGTTCTTTACCAGCTTTGGAATCTAGGAAAGAAAGTCTCTTCCTTTCATTACATTTCTCAGCTTGCTAATGTACTTAATATTCATAATTCTCCACAATCCTAAAACGCAAATTTATCCTTTTATATTGGATCCTGTATTTGCTTCCAATCACTCAGCTATTCTACAAGGCTTGTCTTCAAAATTTGCCTTCATATTCTGAAGAACCAGCATTCCATTAAATTCTTCCAGAAGAGTCAAATACAGAATTCCTTTTCAAACATGAATTGGTTTTGTTTTTAAACACAGGTGTGCCATAACTTCTATTTGTCATACTCAGTAGTGGTATCATATCACCATAGGCTGTGGCTAGCTCTTGGACATGTTTGTGCTCAACGGTCTTGCACTTAAATTGTGAAGTCAAAAAGGGGAAGAACATGGGAATAGAAGCCACAAGAGAAGAAAAACGATCTGCTTTTTTGTGAGGTCTTGTACAACAGTGATTCCCGATTCATTTATTACACACAGATACACAACGTTCTCAAAGCACATCTACACCTGAGTACATGGTCATTCCAGACAATTTTAAATAAGCACACAGCTTACATTAATGTGCTAAACAGGAAGAATATCTTAAACAAGAAATAAATAGATTTACAAACGTCATTGAGAATGCTGATAAATTCATAAGGGGCAGTAGTCTCAAACCCAAAAGCTATAGAACTCAGTCTACCCCCAAAGGTGACTGTTATACGTGGCCCAAAGACATTATGGCATGGTTAGACTCTGGTATTTCCGAAAAACTAGACCCTAAAGAGACTTTCTCCCAATTACAGAGTTCTCCCTAAGTGCATTGATATTAGTCATGATCTCCCAATGAACAGCTTTATGAGTGCACCCAGTGGATGTCAGTGACCGCTCAAATCACATTTTGGACTCATCACCACTGTAATGACTAACCACATCTTGTTAAACACATACATTCAAAACCTGGAACAAGATTTTTACTGGAAGTAAACAGAAAGCTGAGCTGACACACACTTTTGCAAAATTAAACCAACAGCTCAGCACCTTAGTGGTTTTTTAATACAAAATTAATCTTTAGGGACCAATAAATGGACTGAAGACTGTTCACTTCAAGAAAAAAGATGAAGCCTTCAATTTTAAACTATAAATTAACATTCTGCAAAAGCTACTTCAAAAAACAGTTAAAAGGTTTAAGAAATAGCAAATGTAAATCACAGCTGTTTTCATGGAAATGCTGGTTTATCCTTAATGCTGCACTGTCAATAGCTTTATTGTCACTAGAAGCAGTGAAATGCAAGAAGTTTGGTAGAATTACCTCAGTGTATTCAGTATTTTAAATTGATCAAATTACGTGAATTGATTTTTAAAGATTCAGCTTAGGGAAGTAGGGAGGGGATGCCTGGGAAAAAACTATCAGTTCAAACTGCAGAGTGGAATTGATTATATGTTATGGATGGCTTATGCTCTAGGACTATAAAAAATTGCAGGTGACTTTGGTTACTAGAGGAGCTATCAGTCAGCCTGAATTATTGACATATTTTTGTGTAGTGTAGCTTCAAATATCTCCTTCAGTTTTCTTTTTCTCCCTCAAAATGTAAACATTCAGAGCTATCATCCAAAGGAAGGTCACAAGGTTGAACACAGGAACAAGCTATTCCAGTACCTGTAATTCCATCAAAACCAAACTCTTATCTTGCAGCCGGTACACAGGGGAAAGTTTAACTCTGCTCTTCCATTAGCTTCTCTTGAGATCATTTCATATCAAGAGATGAAATCCAAACTAAAAACTATATCCACAGCCTGTTCCACAGTGATCAGAGAGGGCATAACACCCTTCATTTGATGCTTAAGCACCAACTATCAAAACGATTCACTGAGTGGCAGGAAACAATAAAAACAGAATTAAAGAAGAGATTAAGATTCCCAAATAATATCACATGATTGTAAGGGAAGACCTAGAGACTGAAAATCAGACAATTTAGAAAGCCTAACACACTTCACATTTGTTCCAAAAAACACATCATAACTAATACTGAAGGTCACTAGGAAAACAAACAAAAAAAAAAAATTTAAAAAAAGCTATTTTATCTTTATTATCCTTTCCAATCATACACTAACATACAAACCCTTAAGACCTGACCACAAGCTTTTCACAGGATCCCATTCCGGTTCAGTGCTCTGAATGGACAGTGATAATTGAACAAGTGATCACTAATTATTCGGCCTTACTCTTACTATTCAGTGTGAAGTCCCATGTCTTGTTTACTGTGTACTATTCAAAGCCTGATCTGAACAATGAGTTATTCATTTGCTTGTGGGTTTTCCTACAGTGCTCATCACAACAGCATCTGAATGCGTTACAAACATTAAGTGATTCGTTTTCACATCATCTTTGTGTAATGAAGTGAATGATATCATTGTATGCACATTACAGAAAGGGGGGCATGACACGGGCATATTAAAGCATCTGTTAATTCCAAGTACACAAACGGAGGCTTGCAGGGCCAAGTTTCTTCAAAATGCTTGCATTTGTCACACCATTTGAGTCAGCTTAAATAGCACATGTGGATCATACTCACAGTTCTCAGAGCCACCCCCTAGAAAACAAGGAGTACAATCATGACCCCCCCCCCCGATTACCTGAAAACATTTTGCTTTTAAACTATATCGCATAGAAGATGTGATGAAACAAAAACGTTGACAGTGGAAGCAAAGAAATTCTCAGAACAAGCGGTTACATCGCAGAGGTATAAAAGAAGGTAAACAGTGAAAACTCAGACACAGCAGCAGAGCACAGAAGCACAATAAGGATTTGTGACACGCTGCTTTCAGAGAACGCCACATTTCAGAGAACAACCATCCTTTATTGGATGCAGGGGGAAACGTAGTGACAAAGGACAAGGAAAAGGCTGAGGTACTTAATGCCTTCTTTGCCTCAGTCTTTAATAGTAAGACCAGTTGTTCTCAGGCTACCCAGACCCCTGAGCTGGAAGACAGCAATGGGGAGCAGAATGAAGCCCCCATAATCCAAGGGGAAATGGATAGAGACCTACTACACCACTCAGATACACACAAGTCTATGAGGCCAGATAGGATCCACCCAAGGGTGCTGAGGGAGCTGGTGAAAGTGCTCACCAAGCCACTTTCCATCCTTTATCAGCAGTCCTGGACAACCAGGGAGGTCCCAGTTGCCTGGAGGTTAGCAACTGTGATGCCCATCTACAGGAAGGTCTGGAAGGAGAATCCAGGCCTGTCAGCCTGACCTCAGTGCTGGGGAAGGTTATGGAGCAGATCATCTTGAGTACCATCACATAGCATGCACAAGACAACCAGGTGATCAGGCCCAGTCAGCATGGGTTTGTGAAAGGCAGGTCCTGCTTGACTAACTTGATCTCCTCCTTTGACAAGGTGACCAGCTTAGTGGATGAGGGAAAGGCTGTGGATGTTGTTTACCTGGACTTTAGTAAAGCCTTTGACACCGTTTCCCACAGCATTCTGCTTGACAAACTGACTGCTCATGGTCTGGATGTGTGTACTCTTCAAAGGGTAAAAAACTGGCTGGATGGCCAGGCCCAAAGAGTTGTGGGGAACGGAGTTAAATCCAGCTGGTGGCCAGTCACAGGTGGTGTTCCCCAGGGCTCAGTATTGGGGCCAGTTCTGTTTAGTATCTTAATCAATGATCTGTATGAGGTGATCGAGTGCACCCTCATTAAGGTTGCAGACAACACCAAGTCGGGCAAGAGTGTTGATCTGCGTGAGGGTAGAAAGGCTCTACCAGAGGCATCTGGACAGGCTGGATCAATGGGACAAAGCCAACCGTATGACATTCAACAAGGCCAAGTGCTGGGTCCTGCACTTTGGTCACAACAACTCCATGCAGCACTACAGGCTTGGGGAAGAGCAGCTGGAAAGCTGCCTGGCGGAAAAAGACCTGGGGATACTGGTTGACAGCCACCTGAATATGAGCTGGTAGTGTGCCCAGGTGGCCCGGCTTGTATTAGAAATAGTGTGGCTAGCAGGAGCAGAGAAGTGATTGTCCCCCTGTACTCAGCACTGGTGAGGCCGCACCTCAAATAGTGTGTTCAGTTTTGGGCCCCTCATTACAAGAAAGACATTGACGTGCTGGAGCATGTCCAAAGAAGGGCAATGAAGCTGGTGAAGGGTTTAGAGAACAAGTCCTACAAGGAGCAGCTAAGGGAACTGGGGTTATTTAGCCTCAAGAAAAGGAGGCTGGGGGGAGACCTTATCACTTTCTACAACTACCTTAAAGAAGGTAGGCCAGTCTCTTCTGCCAAGTAACAAGTGATAGGATGAGAGGAAATGGCCCCAAGATGCCAGGGGAGGTTTAGATGACATATTAGGGAAAAATTCTTCACTGAAAGGGTCATCAAGCATTGGAACAGGCTGCCCAGGGAAGTGGTTGAGTCCCCATCCCTGAAAGTATTTCAAAGACGTGTAGATGTGGTGCTTCGGGACATGGTTTAGTGGTAGGATGGCAATGTTAGATTAATGGTTGGGCTTGAACGTAAAGGTCTTTTCCAATCTAAATGATTCCACAATTTGCTCTCTCCACCACTAGTACACCACTAAGATTTCTTAGTTTATGTCTCTCATCTTCCTTGGTTAGGTGAGCTGGTGCAGTGAAAGGAAGAAGAAATAACACCATGTGCTTGTTTCACACCTCAGTCCAAGTGGGAGAGATCCCAGAAACTCAGAAGGGGCAGAACACAAAGTGACAGTAGATGCCTGAAGGGGAGCATGCTCACCACAGAGCCGGGAGTGCGCCAAGAGAGTGTGCCATCAGAGATTAAAAAAGGCTTGGGACTGTGTGCATTTAAGCAATGGGGACCACCTTTAATCTTTCCCTGTTAGATGTAATTCGCTCAAATACATCTGACCTCATTGAAAAATAATTTAAAATCTTACATACTAGTTGTATGTGTTTATACAGTTTCTATTATGACAACTTCTTCCACATTTTGATCCTTTCCCCAGCATCTAAACCTGACAAAATCGTACATGCAGACCGTCTGGCATCTTACTTAGCCTTCCATTACATGACTATCCCTACACAGGGTTTGCCTTTCTTGACTACAAGTGAAAACAGTTCCAAACTGTTAAACTTTCCTAAGGGGCAGGCATGGAGACAGAGCTGCTGTGGTGGAAAAAAACCCTTCAGAATTACTGTACTACAAAAATAAAGGAGTTTCTGCTTCCATTCCAATATCCACAGTATTTCCATAAGAAATACAGCTGGATATAGCCTCACCATATGCAGGGCAGCACACGTGTGCTGTAACCGAACAGGCTGCCTGTTACAGTCCAACACTGATCTATTTTTCGGAAGTGACCCAGAATCTGTTCCCAGTTCTGCAAAAGATCTCTTACAGACTGTGGACATGTTATTGGAAGATGCCTTCTTCCATGCCTTCAAAAATCTGATTCAGTTGCTGCCACCCAATTCAAATTATACAGCAAGGACAATCAGGTCTGTCCTATACTCAGACTTGCAGTGTCTTTCATTCCTTGACACCATTTTTTTTCCCACTGCTTTCCAGGCAGTCTGGGAAAGCCCCCTTTGAATTCAGTGCAAACCCAGATGTTCCTCTGGTCTTTGCAGGACTCCCCATGCTCATCATTCAGGAAAACAGGGTTCATCACTAACAGCTGTGGTACAGTGAAGCTCACTCTTCCTTTCTCATTTCTAAGGTGCTACCATACCAGAAACAGGGTACTTTGGGTTTGTGGCTGTTTGAGGAAGACTTTTGAAACTGCCTGGAGTGTTTAGCTGACAGTACCAGTGGACAAATGTACCAGATAAACCTGAATCAAGGTCTAGCAGGAGGTGTTTTCCCCTGTAGGTAGGCAGAATTCCTAGGAGAAGAGGTTGTAAGGAATTGAGCAGGGAGTCACATAAGCCAGTCTCCTGGCCTTAATTTTTTAACCATTTGCATGACCCCGATGCTTCAATTTCTATCAGTCACTGGTTTTAAAGAGGTTGGGTTTGAAATGCTAACAACCACTGTCAAGCTTACAGGCCAGCCGTCAGATTACGCTGACACCAAACCTGCTGGAGAAGAGACCATGTGGAAGAGAAACACCCGCATGGTCCTTTCTGCTTGGGACTTCAGCTCACGTCCAAGTCTTAATAATTCATATCACTCCTAGTAGCTGTGTCTTCATATATAATGTTCTATCCAGTTTCTTCTCATTACGTATTACACCAAACTAAAAGATGCTTGGGCTTAAGTAGATAAAAAAAATAGAATATTTGCTTGGGGAAATAAACTTATCTCAAAAATTCAGCTCAGCCTGATTTTAATATAGAACACAAGTCTGACCCCTCTACCAGTTTTACACGTGTTAGGAGACCACGGGGATATTTCAAACACTATTTGCTTTTTACATTTGTCTGTTTCAGAAGCAAAGTAAAATTGACATGCATTACCTGGGAACAAACTTAGGAAGAAATCCAGGTTTAAGCATCTCCCACCCAGAAGAACAATGTGAAAGCTAAAGCAGCAAAAAAGAGTTTAGGGGTTTATGATAAGGCTGAGATCCCAAAGACCCATGCTTAAGCCTGAGAGAGAAGAGGAAGGTGAAGCAGTTCTAGACTCAGAGCATAAGCTGGTAACCTACCACCAGTAGGTAATTTTAACTGGAACAAACGAGGGCACGGACAAAAGCACATTAGCAAATACCAGTTCCCCTGTAACTGTCTATGAAACCCCAACCGGCTGAGTATATTCAGACAGAAAATCTGTAGCACAGGCACTTGATAGCTGTAAGTCAGGTAAAAATTGTTCGCATTTGTGCTGAAATCAGTATTTGCTGTTACTTTATGACCACCTACATCATGTTTGTGCACAAAAGAAGATTGCTTAAAAGCAGTCAAATATCTGGTATGCTGGGATAATTTTGCAAGTACTAAGGATAGTTCATTTTTCTACTATGCACTGGTATTCACCATTAAAAAAATCATTTTCTAATGTAGCCTTAACCTGACAATAGCATTCATCCCATTTAAAACATAATATATTGTATATATCTCTTCCCTTCAATATGAGTTTTATATGCCTAAGTTGTTTAGGCTATGGTTTATATTATAACATCATATAACACAAATCAGCTTGTGTTTAGTGAGATAATCAGAGAATATAGGAATAAAAAAGGATCTTTTCTTTGTACCTACTTTAACTAAAAAAATATATATTTAAAAAAACATTAGAATATTTATTTTTTACTTTTTGATTTAAACAGATCTGTAAAAACATTTTCTATACCAGGCTGTTAATTGAAAAATTTTATAGGCAGTTAAAATATTATAAGTAATATCTCATAATTTTTAATAAACTCTTGGAAAACTCTTACATAATACTATGTAAATATATATCTTACGTGTTATTAAGTTTGAATACAAGAATTCTGAAACTGTGTTTCAGACTGGGAGCGCCAGTCCCATGGCTATTACGGATTGAGAGAGCTACAGAAACTTTACTCTTCCCCTTCCCTCTTCAGCTGCTAGGAGATCACTTAATCACTCCCTCAGGCTGGGTTCAAGGAGCAACATCAACATGCTATAGGAACTGCTACAAAATTTGATACCTTCTTTTGTAGGCTATTTCCCTCAGGCCAGACTGCAGAGTTTTCACATGAGAGGGGGAAGGGAATAAAAAGGAGATTTTTAGAAGTACGTCTGCCTTGCACAATAAATAAAATGAATTACTATTGTCCCATAATAGAGAAAAACACCTCTGTCCCGTCACAAGTTGCAAGACTGTGGCCCTACTGTGCAAGTCCCTGGAGGAAGAACCTTTTCATTATTGGGAATGTGTAATAACACTGCTAATCCATGATCATCATTCAAGCCATGCCAACAAAACAGGAATTAGATCAGTCTGAAAATCTTGCGTTTTTTAAAAAATATGTTTATGCATTTTTTAACCTTCTGTCTTCTGAAGTTTCAAAATAAAATTCAATCTATTGTCAACCTTTTCCCCTCCCTCCCCCCCTAAAACTGAGAGCGCTCAAAAGAAACTGCTTTTTGTAACAAGGAGTAACAAGATTTCACAGAATTCTTCTCCAGGAGCAAAGATCACAAATACAACCCAATCTCTAGAGACTCCAGTCCTAGACTGAAGCTGTATTAAGTGCTTCTGCAAAATACTCACTTCATATTTTAAATTAAATTTTAAAAAAAGCCAGCCAATGACCGATTAGAAAGAAGCTGGAAATGTGCCAGGTACTCTATTCAAAACACCTTGAAACAAACTGCAGTACTGTCTATATTTGGAAACCATAAAAAAGTTGCAAAACTAAAACCATATACATGCAAAATATACTTTCAGCCTTCATTGTTTTCAAAGGAAACAAATACAGATAAACTACAAGGATAACATATGGTTTGGATATGAATGTGGTTTACATCTGTTACTGGTTAATTAGTTCAAACTTTACCCACAGTGGAGTTTTGAAGATGCAGGGACACAAGTTAAGTAAGTGAGCCGTATTTTAGAATGCTGAACAGACCTAAAAATCCCCAAATCCAACTGGTCTTTCAGCCTTGCAGAAGCACCATTCTTGGTTGGAGCACTTCTCAGTGGTTAGGCATGAACTACACTCTCAGGAGAGCTGGGTCCTTACCCCAGTTCTCATCAGGTTGCTCTTATCTCAAGTCAAATCACCTGCGCATTGAGCCTCAGTTCTGTCACCAGTAAAACGTGCTTGATGGCACAGACTTGCTTAAGTAACTCACATAACCAAAGCCAGAATAACTGTATTTCTTGACCTAGCCTTTATTTACTCCCAGTAGTCACAATGCGCTTCACGTACACACCCTTCAAAATCAGCAAACAGATTTTTCCCAGAGTAGACTCCCCACTTCTCAGTTTAATGTCAAATAGTGTGGTTTGTTTTTTATTTTTTAAAAAAAAAAAGGCTCCATCTATTTTATCATCATTATGAAGGCAAAAACAGTAAAACTGTTAAAGCAAACTTTCAATATGGTTGCGTGTCCCGACTTCGGCTAATTCTTTTTATTTTAGCTAAGAAGTTAAAGCTAACATTAATGCATATGCAGCAAAGGACATGCTTGCTGCCTAGTCACAGGATTAACCTGTGTTAAGGATTGTTATAAGGCCATAACTTTGCATCTCCAGGACCTAATTTTCCATTTTCAGCATATGTAAAATAATAGCTAAATAGCAGGAAGACAGAATCAAAATGATGTATCATCATGATCACCTGTGATGAAGGCATCTCCTTAAATCTCACTCATACACATCCCAATTTTAAAAAGAAAAAGGAAAGTTGATTATGAAAGATACTTCATAGTAACAGACAGCTTTCCCCCCTCCCCCCCAAAAATAATCTTGGGGTTTTTCAGGGATGTTAATTTTGAAGCACACTATTTAACCCTAAGAAAATCTTCTATCAGCTACGTCAGTTTGTATTGATCATTGATGAAAAAACAGATGGGAAAAAACCATGAGTTCCCAATACTTGCAACAGCATTCTGGAGAGCTGAGTACAGGACGCTGCATTATATTGATCTCCTTTTACAGCTGTACCACGTTTAAGTTTCAGAATTGTATCAGGGAGTAATTGTAGAGGGTTTCGGAAAAAAAAAAACCAAAACCACAACAAAAATTGAGTCAGTCAAGAATGATTGATTCTATTCCCAGTTTTTCCAGAGCCTTAACATGTGCTTTTTGGAAAGACTTTTTAGCTCTATTTCTTATTTTATTTGCTTTCAGTTTCTTTTTCTTCTTTATGTTTTTTAAATATTCACTGTTTTATATTAGTGATTCTTTTTGACATCAACACTCCCCTTTTAAGGGGGAAGCTACTTTCCTCCCACAATCTTCCCTCATGAAGTCCCCCAGTTGAGTTACGAAATCCTCTTAAAGTAAGAGACCACTTAAATAAGACATAAATCAATAGAAAAAAGATCAGTTTCTTTCCTGCACAGGTGTCACTTGTATTTATTCTGAGTGCAAAACCCAGTTATTGCAAGTTCAGAATATTTATATTGCAACCCAATCCTCGCGGTTCGTTGACAACTGATATTTCTTTGTTAAATAGAGGAAAACCTTTATAGACCCATCAGATCTTGACAGTTTTACAGGACTCCTAGCCAGATTTTCCAGCAATGGGACACTACCAGGTCTTGTAGTCTTGTGTTCCTCAAAGCAAGCTGATAAGAACTCATCTTTGTGCTATACTTCAGTGATACTCTCCAAGTCTTGTGGGGTCAAATAATTCTGAGCTTTCTGATCTCCAAGAGATCTCCAGGCATACCTGGACCACCTATAAAAAGGAAGGACGTCATGTTGCACCTCAGCCAAGGAAAAGCATTACCTACCACTGACTTCCAAGATAGCACTCAGTGAAAGAGCACCCTCGTACCAGACTTTATTTTGCTGTGTTCATAGATCATGAAAGCTCAACAGTGTTAGCAACAGGGAGTCACAGACAGGCACAACAGACAAACTAATCGGGGGAAAAAAAAAGCAAAACCCAAACCCGCATGTCTCCCAGGACTGAGCAGGTATGTTGAGGCACCCGGTTGCAGATGTGCCTGCTGCACTGTAATACACTGTTAGATATGCAGCCTGATGAGCAAGAAGAGAGGAGGAACACAAAGTTCCAAGTCGCAGGAGCCAGGCAGGTGCACCTATAAACCTCTTAATGCTTCTTGTTACTGCTTCAGTCAAAAGCAAGATATTTGCCCCACAGTGTTCCAAGACTTTGATCTGAACAGAGATAATCTAATACATCATTTGCACAACTGAGTTATTTCCTCCTCTTCTCCTTGCTCCCTCCCTCCCAGCAAATCAAATTGTATCAGCCCTATCTCTTATCTCACTAGAAGGACACATATCTATATGGATGCAATGCTTATTCAAAATCTCATCAGTAAAAGTCAAAGGAAAGTGGTAAGGAGAATACTGGGAATTGAGCAGCATTTTATTAAAAAAAAAAAAAAACACAACAAAAAAATCAACAAAACAAAAAACCAAACCAAACATGAAAAAAACCCCAAACAAACCAAAGCACCTTTCTTTGAAGATAACATTGTTCACAACAAAAGACTCAGTCACAATCCGGGTACCAGAAAGGTCCTCCTTGCTGTTATTTGCAGCTTTGGTACCTGCAGCAGGGCTACAAGAGAACCACGCGCCAGCAAATGAATTCTGCTCTCCTCACACTCCTAAATGCTTTACTGACTCAGGATAAAGGTGATGTGGTAACAGAATAGTTTCCTTTCCACATAGAAAGTGAGAAGACACACCAAGTGTTCAAGAGCATATTGCAAGTATACTAACAATGAAATGAATAAAATTATAATTCTGATCACTAGTACTGGAAATTGTACCCTCATCCCAAACCAATGTATTTCTGACAAAATCTTTCTGAATGGTACTTGCTGAAGTACCATTGATATGCTTCCATACAGTAGCATAGGAGATGAATCGTATCTGGTCTGCATAGAAGTCTTTAAAATATGCACATATTTATCAGTCTCATCCTACATGCATACATCTACCTTTACAATTTCTGGAAAACACTGATAAACACTGCTTAGGAGACAAGAAATGCACAAAGAAAGAAAAAGAATGAATTTACATGGGAATTTACTGTGTCTGCAGGTTATACAAATGAACCCAATTTTTTCCCACAATTAAATTTATGGTGTTATCAAGACAATCAGTTTATTTTAAGACTGTCAACCTGATATATAAATTTCCTTTTGTGCTTGAAATGCCTTTATCAGATAAGATAGCTTTTGTTTAAACTGCTATTTTCAGCCTTTGCTTTGGGGGTTTTGAATATACACAGCAAAGTAACTTGAGATTTCCTACCCTGTTTTAAAATGTGTTTCTTCTGTCTGTTTGTATTTTGTAATTTCCTGTCAAATAACCTCACCATAATTAACTTTCCTTGCTCCAACCTACTACTTTTTTTTTTTTTTTTTAAAGCCATTCCCACTTCCTGAGGATGGTAATAAAACACTGATTACATTCGGCTGTTATCTGCCTTTTCTTCCCCTCTTTTCCCCCTCTCTCACTCCCTTTGTCAAAGCCAGCACTCGGATTTCAGCTCTTCATGGACTGAGAAAGGCGTATAACGGGAAGAGGAAGCAAATCAGACTGCAGGAATCCAGATTCATTAGAGTTTATTGGGTCAATCAGCAGCTGGACCAGAGCCAGACAATTAGGTTGTGAGGCCCCTGAAGTCTGGATGCATCGCTCTCCTTCCAGAGCCAAGCAAACTCCGTAGCAGCCACCGTAACACCGGCACATTTCGGCACCGTGCCCTGCTGTCTGCTGTGGCTGTGGGGGTGGAAAGAGGAGAAGGAAAGCAGCAGCACGCTACTGCTTCAAATCAGTTACAACTGACTGAAAAAAAAAAAAAGTTCATCTGGCTGATTTCTTTTTCATTAAGCATGAAGCTTCTTGGTTTTCCAACTGAATTCTCTCATCGGTCTTTGCTAATTCCTAACTAAAAAAAAAAAAAAAAAAAAAAAAAAACAACCAACCCCAAACCAGCTTGCTAATATATCACCAGAGCCTATAGACTCTTTACCTTTCTTCATCTGAAATTCTTTAACCTCTTCCATTTGTCTTCAACTGCACATTTCTGTTTCAGCCAAGCTTAGTCCTCACCCCCTATCTTCTCATTCGGTCCCCCCTTTCCACTATCCACAAGACGACAACCCTACCTATTTTAGCAGTTACTCCTTTCCTCATTTCCCTTATGTATAAACTTGTTGCAAGCGAAGGTTGAAGCCAATGCACTCGCTTCCTCTCTTCCAACTCTACACTGGATCACGTCCAGCCCAGCTTCCGCTGTTTCCCTTTGAATGAAAGTGCTCTCACCAGGGTCATTCACGATCTCTTCCTGGGCAAATCTCAAAGACCTTCCCCTATTCTCCTCCTGCAAGGCCCCTTCTTGTTCTTTTGATACTGCTGATCATCACCCCTGCTCTGACATCTCATACTCACTAAGGTTTCAGAGCAATCATTATTTTCTTCTAAATGATTATTCGCTGTTCTGGGCAACCCACCCTGTATCAACGGGCACTTCTGAAATCTCTGCCACTAGCACGCTTTTCTTCTCAGCTCAACACCTTTGGGTGTTCTCTTTCACTCATGGCTTTAGCACTGACCTCTGCATTGATGTTTCAGATGCCATTTCAAGATTGCCAAAGCAGTCTGAGGTGACCTGACACAAAGGTGATTGTAGGAATGTGTGGTAAGGGACAGGAGAGGGGTATAGGTCAGGGGCCTCAGACCAGATCAACCAGCTCATGAAGCCATGCTGTCGGACACATCTTTTCCCCTTCTAAGCAATCTCCCTTGCACTTATGCACATGCCTCATTCTACCTCAATTTTCAAGTTTCACATTTTATCACCAAATAAATTAACTTGCCTTAATACCAAATGCTTTCTGCCAAAAACTTCCTCCTCTCCCTACAACCGATGCCAACACTGGGATTTCAATACTTACAACAGCAAATTCAAAGTCAGTTGTGACATTTCTTTCTTTCCTTCTGAGTATCAAGTCCAGCTGCTCCCTTTCAGCCCTTTTCTTCCAGTCTCAGCAGCTTAAATCTCTTACTCTGTACTTTATCCTAACCAGCTTGACAACATTCTCCCCTTGACCATCAAAAAATGCCATTGCCTTCTGCCAGGGCATAAAAGGCACAACTGCTGAACTCGCCTTCCCTTCTCTGTTCCCAGAAAACCCCCAGTAAACCCTTCAAGTAGTTTCCTAACATAGAGAAGTTCTTTTCACACCCTCTTTAGTTTTTTTTTTCCCTAAGGTTTATATATATTAAACCTTCCTGAATTGACATACGGATCCTCAAGAACCACAATGTCAAGCAGTGGGACAACACAAAACTACTCCTGGTCCAGATAGCTGACACAATTAAGCACAAAGCATAGAGCCCAGAGGTGGACAGCAGGTGTTGAAGGATTTGGTAAAAATGCCTGCAGTCATACCTTTCATTTCTGAGTGAGCAGTTATAAAGGTTAGCTATTTCTAAGCAACTCAGGAGCGCTGCAATATTCAAGCTTTGCTTCCATCACATCCAGATTTTTCTCTCCTGATGGTCACCACTAGGGTTTCTTTGGGGGGATGTGCAGTGGGGTTTTTTTTTTGTTTGTTTTTTACATTGAGGCCATATCTAAATTATGCTTAATCTCTGCACAAGCAGCACTACATAGTAGCTCTCCTGCTGTTTAGAAGTTACTTACATGGTTCAATGTCCTTTTCCTATGCATCTAAACATGACTTGCTAGCTTCCATTCAGCCTGAGTTCTGGCAACATTAACTTTCACCCTTTCCTGATAACTTTTTCTCCTTCCTTGGGACACAAAATCCAGACTGCTGGAGTACTTGCAAAAACTCCCAATTTCTCCACTCTTCAGGTCCCCAAGCTCTCCAGTGCAGCTGACTTGCCTTGCTAGCAGTTTGACAAACTCAAGTTTGCTTTCTTTCAAAGACAATTTTTAATTAAGGGCATACTTTTATTCCTCCCTTCATTTTAACTAAATCAGTTCCTGATCACTTGATCTGAAGTTACTTCCCATGTCTAGCTCTTCTATGATCTCAACATTAGCTGCTAAAACCAGAACAGATACTCTTTAATTCAGTATACCCTTTCCTGTTCTGTTTTTTTTGGGGGGTGTGTGGAGGGTTTTTTAAAACATTTTGAATCCTTCACATTGTTAGCACTCATGGACAGCCTACTACCTTGTCTTTTTGTTCTTCCTGAACACAGCAACTAAGTACTACTTTTCCAGCAAGATCATTATTCTGCTATGCATCTATTGCCCTCTACAACATTTGTCTTCACAGGTATTTTAGATTCCTCTAGCCTATTAACCTAGTATTTAAGTACAAACCTGGTATATTTAAGTACAAGCCTTTTCCTCGTTTCTAAGTGACCACAACCAGTTGCGTTGTCAGGTTAGGCACAAACCTTTTATTAGCTGTCCTGTTGATCCAATTGCATCCCTATAATTTCTATCACTTTCTTTTTTCTTGCTGTCCTTCCATTATCCATTACTGTATCTCCTCCCTTTTCCACTTCCTGCACACTAAAGCCAGGTGTGAATATTGTATGAGCGTCTCCAGACCTTCTCCCATCATTTCTTTATGTATTCAACAGCTGTAACAGATTCAGTATCAAAGACTACCACACAGTGATGTAGACCATCCCTTAAGAGAGATTCTCTTTTCTAGAATGGATCCCAGTAGAAACACAGCCCAAGCTTTCCTTCCATCTGCCCACCTCAGTTATGGGCCTTCTCTAGGGACTGGATTAATTCTGATCACCAGAGTCCAAGTTTTCTGCAGAAATCATGGCAAAAGTAGAACCGGGAAGAGATCTGCATATCCTGAGGAGTTTCTCCTAAGAAAGAGCAAAAGCACTGAAGTGTCACTTTAAAATGTAGCAAATACACGAGGGAGGTAGGCATCATGGGCTGATGGAGAGCAGGAGTCAGTCACCAAAACCTGTACGAATTCCAGATAGAATAGAGGTAGACTGTTAAGCGCTTTCAAAATAAAGTTGATTTTTGTTTAAGGTAGTGGAAATTAAAGGGAAATCTAGAGAGAAAAGGACAAAGTTAAAGGTGATATGACTGGAAGAGCTTTTGTAGGAGCAGTCTAATGGGATATTAGCAGGACAAGAAAGCACATGCCAAAACCAGAAAAAGTAGTACGGCAGACAGAGAATCATAAGGTAATGAGAGACCAGGCGAGAGCTTTAATGGTACATACGGATGAGAAATTACTTTTCTTAAAAAAAGTCCACAAGTATCTGAAAACATTAGATAACTTTCTGCAAGAAAAGCTAAAAGTCAAACTGAAGTTGATATTGGACAGAATTCTAATCTGTAATATAAGTAGAAAAAATGGCAAGACCACCACTAGGAAATATCACATATTTCCTCAGACAGGACTCAAGTACAAACATCTCCAAGTCATCAGAATAGAAGTTACAGACAGTAAAGGGAAACCTGCAGAGCTATTCCTATTCTGAAAGCCATGCGTAGAATATCCTCCCAGACACACAGAATGTTAGAAGTAAATAAAAAGTCATAAAAGTG
>NW_009259588.1:3429616-3431304 GCF_000687185.1 Egretta garzetta
ATATGCCTGCTTTAAAAATAAAAAGCATGGTGACTGGTGAAGATGACTAACAGATTCTCAGCAGCCCTTAAATATTGAATGAAATACTCAGATATCCACTTACATGATTTCCACACACCCTCCTCCAATCAGCCGTGCCTAGCATGCCATAACTTTTGCTGACACCCTACATAACAAATCTGGACCACTTGAAACCTCCTTGGAAATTTGCTTCTGCCATGCTACAAATCCAACAGTCTTATACTGACTGGTCTATAACATGCATAGACTTTGCTAATGTTTCTGCATCCCAGTACCTGTGGACAACTGTCCAACAGAGTTCCCTATAGGGACGCAGCTGCTAAATATTTCTTATATTTATCATTGGAAACCATTAGTGTAATACCAGTTAGAACGATATTCACCAATAGAATAAATACACAGAAGGATTCAGCACTTGCACTCTGTAATGAAGCACGATGTATCACAGCAGAGACACCACAGCAGTGCCTAACTCCACTTGAAGAAAGAATAGATAATTTTACCTTATTTCTAAAGAAAGAATCTCTGTATTTCCCAGTAAAGTAAGTCTACAAGGTCTAAATAAGTTCCTCCCCCAAAAAGCTGTAGATCATTTCATATCACCAGCTATCAGCCAGTAGCCTGGATAATGGAAATCCACAGTTTTGTGGCTTCCTACACACTTCCTTGCAGGCTTTGCAGTACTGGTTTCTCTCTTATTTGCCTACACTCACTATGATTTCCTTTCTCTTTGCTTCAAGAAAAAAATTATTTTTTTTACTTCATCTGTAGGAGATGACAGGAGGGATTAACACTACCAGAGACTTTGCATAGGACCTCTTCTTTTATAGGCACCATTTGTCACAGAAGTTCATTAGACTTGTGTTTCCTAAACATACTCCAGTCAAGGAATGAACTTTTAAGATGGATGAACACTCAGCATAGCTGCTTTAAACAAAACCACCCAGTTTATAAATAAGAAGTGATTAGAGAAATTCACTGCAGAAATCAGTCACATTAATCAGCTGGTTATAGCAGATTGATGTGCAGCCACTAGAGCTGTCTAAACAGTTTTGTTAACCTTTAACAAAAATGTGAAGGAATATGCTGCGAAATGGTTCAGCTTTAAATGCATAGGATGTGCGCCTTTTAGAAGAGTTCAGTTCCAAGATTATTATTTTAGTCAGATTTTTCCAGAAAAATAGGCCCAAAAAGAACAATTTATAGTTATAGCACTCCTTTCTGCGAGTTCATTCCAGGCTGTGAACAACGGCCCGTGGCAGGACACAGAGTATTTATTCAAAGTGTAGCTGGGGACTCGTCGAGGGAGGCTGATGCTAAGTCAATCTACAAAGCAAAACAAAGCATTGGAAAGCCTCTAAGGATTTCCTCCAGCACTGCTTTCCCTCCGGTGTTACCACCAATTTTTTTTTTGTAGCCAAAATCACAGTGGAATGGCAGAATAGCCTGCGAAACACAGCGCACGCCAGCAGGGTCAGAAGGGGCTTCAAGGCTCCCAGCACCCAGGCAGCTGCCAGCAGGCCCCCTCGCACCCCAGGGCTGCAAGCCCACCCCGCATGCACCCGTCTGCAGCACACAGCTGCGCCTCCACGAGGAGGCTCACGCAGAGCTGCTGGCGTGACAGCATCTCAAGGACCGTGGCAGAAGGAAGCCAGTGGAAGAGTGGC
>NW_009259588.1:3431502-3482590 GCF_000687185.1 Egretta garzetta
GGGAAGTTGGCCAGGTGTGGCTGCGCTGCCAAATGGCTGAGTCTGGTGCCCATGCTTGCAGTGACTGGTGCCATCGTCTGTAAGGCACCAAATGTGTGCGTGCCATGGGTGAAATCACTGCTGCTAACAGCCTGGGAAGGGATGGGATGGTTCAACACCTGCAGCAGTGGCCACACACACTTAAGAATACCAAATCTCAACATAAAACACCCTCCTTCCCCCCGAGACTGACTTAAAAATAACATTTAAAAGATACATTCTTCCTTTTCATTTTGCTTTCTCATTTCTGCGTTTGAAGAAGTGTTTGATTCATATTTCCAGGTTTCCTTCCACAACCACCAGAAATAGAAAGCTGACTTAAAAGGTGAGGAACAAGAGAAGAGAAACCCAACAAGCAGTCTTTATCAGTTGTTTTCTTCCAAGAGCTACAGTTTTTAGAGGAACACCAAAGTAGACACTGATAATATCACACTCATGTCAGTCACAATACATCTCATAATACCTGGAAGCTCTGAAGTCAACATTTTCAGAAGAAAACCTTACAAGAACAATCTTGGGCTATCTTTAACTTAATTTTTGCCCACATTAAACACAAAATCATCCTTTCTGTAGCCAATAAAGACCTATTGTTTTGGATACAGAATGCTAGACACAAGCGCTAGAGCTTCTAAAGCAGGATGCACGTGTTAACAGAGGCCAGGAATTTAAACCAATTCAAGGAATTGTCTTTTATTTTTCTTTATATACATCTGCTTCTAAAACTTATCAACCCCTGTTTAAACAAATAGAGCAAAATTGAGTTCAGAGTCAACACTTACTGAAGTCTGATTCAGATTTTAGAGAGTTACAAGCTAGAAGGTGTGTGATAAACTCCACTCTGTTACAGTAGCATCTCTCAGTTATACTCAGCAGGGACATTTGTTTAAGCGACAAAAGAATTTGGTGTCAATCCCTCTCGCTGGGTGAGCTGCACTTGATCTGTACAGCCAATGAATAATAAATCAATGCAAATTACACCGCTTTATCACTAACAACCATTTTCTGGTCAGCTACACCACAGACTACAGTCTCTCCCACAGGAGATGAATAACCCCCAGTGACTTAAAATAGGAGTTATTTATAGCCTGCAGGGGAACAATTGGGCTCTAACATATAATTTCTAACACTGTTTATATTTGCAGTGAATTCAGCCCTTGAAATCTTTGGCTACAATGAAGGCACAAGCTGCTTTCATCATTAGTGCATGACTGCAAATTATTTTAATTGATATTTGAATATTTAGCTGTTAAGGCAGCTCCCTGTGCCCCACAAAAAGCACCTTACACTTGACAAGGGGGTCACTCATACCCTGCTTCTTAACCACCTGTAGCTTTCCTGGATTTTTGAGAGAGATTGCAACTGTCTTGAGGTATGAACTATCAAAGATAAAATAAAGCTCCGTGTTGGGACTGCAGACATCTTGAGAGAGGAAGGTTTATAACTCACTCTATTAGCACAGTATAAAACCATTCCTCTTTCAAAAGATGGATGGCTTTAGCCCCTTGGAGGTGCCAGGCAGCTGCATAGATCTGGAGAAAGAGGCCTTGAGGGCACATTGTGGCCAGTCAGGGCCCTACCTTTTACCCAGAAGATGGATGCTTTTCACATGGCGCCATTTTCATAAGCGTATACCTAGAACTCATCATTGAGCACCAGAGGAAAATATCACTTCAATGCAAACCAAAATGAACTTCACCTATTTGAAAGACTTACAAGAGCACAGAGTAACACAAGGTGCTACCATAATGTCATGCAAATCATCCACAGTTCACTTACCCACAAGGGTCCAGCCCTGACGCACAAACTTCAATCTGAAGTAAAACTCTCTCTTCATGCAAGCTTTAACAGACAGCTTTGATGACACAGCTGATCATTAACAGCAGCAGTTCCCTAATGAATGCAGGGACCAACCATCTGGACACTAACCAACACCGTGCAATGTTATGGATGCCGTTCAGCAAACGAGCTGAAGTCTTGCGAACGTTTGAGCCATACTCAGGGCAACGAATGTTAAACAGCATGGTGAGAACACACACAGAAAATGCATAGGATGGACGGAAGGGAAGGGCAAAGAATGCCCATGAGCTGCCTCCAAGACTGGTAGCACCCACCCAGCACTGCCACTGCAGGAAAACCCCAGCCTCTGCCAGGTTGGGCAGCAAGGCCAGCTCCCCGACAGCACCAGCAGCACAGCCAGGTCCGTGCTGGCTATGGCACAAAGGCAGATGTCATAGCCACTGGGAGACCTGCCCCCTGCCCCTCTCACACCACTCTGAATTAAACCAACCTCACCTGCTGTGGGGTCTGAGGTTATCAGGGCACAGATCTCTGCAAATAAAGAAATACGAACTGTGGGCGTCTAGATGGGCTCATCTCTCTTTGTGACCAAAAAGCTTCTTTTAGTGTTGGCTTGACTTGCCCCGAAGGCTTCCCAGAGCGCTGTATAATAAAGATGATTGAAACACAGACTATGTCAACAGACACTTCCTTTGAGAGAGGTAAACAGGAGGACAGCACCTCGCTCATCAAAAACAACCAGACATACCTACAGGGCACACAGAACCAGCCAAGATCCTTTGGGGTTTTCTCTTTCCTTTTAAAAAGAAAACTTCTTTTTTCCCAAAAAAAATTTAATATTAAAAGAAGAAAGCGCTGGCAACACCCCCAGTGATGTTATGTCAGCTGCTTATGTCAGGTCAAATACAGTGCAACAGGAAGCAGGGGCTCCACATGAATACGACCCCACCAGCTCAGTGCCATTCTGCTCCTCCATCCCAAACAGATGCTAAACAATGCTCAGAGAGTGCACGTCCAGATCCGCAGCTTTCTGTCCAGCCTGCCCGAGGGAAAAGCACCCTTGTAGAAGGCAAAAGGGCACGCCAGACTGCACCTCTTCTTGATGGCTCCCATACGATCAAGTCCTCCTGTCCCAGAAAGGAAATGAATTGGGCATTCTTCCTTGGTCTAGATACAGTGGTGGAAACAGCACGGTGTAGGACAGCAAATAAATGTTTGGAAAGAAGACATTTTCAGCCATCTCACTCATAAAAGCCAGCAGAAGAGAGTAACCTGGCACAGCACTTGAGTAGCCATCAGGATAGCCAAAGTAAACGAACACAGTGACTGAGAAGGTAAAAACTAGGACCCATTCAGAAAACTATTCATTTTCCAAGTTTCTGTATCTCTAGTTGTAAGATATGCAAAACCATTCTCTAATACCTTTATTAAAATGCATATTTCTTAATCTTACCATCCTTATTATCCAAGTTCCCAGTTTTCCCCACTGTGTCAGACTGATAGAAGCAACGCACCGGGGGCAAAGGCAAGAGCAAGGTTGCTTCGAGCCTCGTCAAGCACCTTTCCCCCCTCCCAGCCTAGGAAGAAAGCAGGATGCAACTAGAACCTCTTACAGTACAAGGCAGATCTCAGCTCCTCCACTACACAGCGTTAGCCACATTTTCTCTTAAGCTATTTAGTCATTTTCCTGGTACAAAGTGCCATAAGCGATGCCTTAACAAAATGTATGGAAGACAAGGGCCAGGCTGCTAGAGCCAACTTGGTGAGGGCCCTTGTTTGCGCTAACCAGCTTCTCCGTGCCTCTCCTCCCACCACCAGGAAGTCTTAACATGACTGAGATTTACAGCGGTTATAACAAACCACTGCTAACTGCAAATTTTAATTAGAGCATTTGCCTCCGGTGTAATGCAGTAATAAGGAGAAAATGGGTGTCTCTGCTTTCTTCTAAGGATCTCTGTACGCAGGCAGGTACAGACAGACCTGAGCTTGCTCTGCCTGTGCTCCGGGCTGGCTCCCGGTTGAAAGCTGTATAGCACTTTGTGTTGTAGGCACAGGATGCTGTGCACAAGCAAATAGGCCCCGCCACTTACACACCTACCTAAGCTCACCTAGATGACTGTGAACAGAAATGAGAATTGTGCCCCGGTAGCAAGGGGAAGAAAAAAAAATTTTTTTTTTTTTTTTCTTTACATCCAACACTTGTTCACACTTGTCCCAAGAATAACAAGTTCGCCAGTATTGCCCCTGCCTTCTCATAGGCGTACGTTTTTAGAGTTTTTCTGGCTTGCTGTTTGGTATATTTAGGTCATTTGCAAGTATTAAGCTATCATCTGCACAGACATGATAGCAAGTCTAACAGAAGAGTAATATTTGGAGAGGATAAACCACAGTGGGTAGTGGATTATAATAAGGAGCCAGTGAAGCCTGGCTGACCCTTATCAGTGTGAGCCAGCTCTTGCTAACACCTCTAAATTAGGGTTTACCACTTTTGTTTTACTCTGTTTATTTTAAAAAAGAATCACAGCAAAATAACGGAACATGAACAAGCACATAAAAAAAGGGTGTAAAACCAACAAAACTGTCTATTTTTTTTATAAGGAGGTTTACCAAGTGCCTAAGCAGTCAACAGTCAAGCCATTAAGACAACATAATAAAATTAAAGTAATTTTTTGAAGACAGTGGAAATTTTAATATTGAGCATCCTATACTCCTGTTATCTGCCAATGATCTTTTTTTTAACCCTTGCTCAGATGCTGTTACTGAAGAGGAAAACAAGAAAAGGCCAAGAACAGGACGGTTCTCAAGAGCAGACTAAGCACCCCAGAACCACATGAAGGCACCCATCTTCAGGCAGGATAACAGACCTTTCTCCTTGCTGTTGTTTCACTAGCTGAACAGGAGCCAGGTGATTTCCAGCTCTAGCCTGGGGGCAAGTAGCCTTCCCTGCCCTCCCACTGCTTTCCTACCCCACCAGGAGGGCTGCTTTTCCCTGCGGGGAGCTACCTAGCAGGAACTACTGACTCCAACCTCCAGCAGGACCAAGCAAGTCCTTCCTCATCATCATACCCCACCTCCCACCTTTGCAGCAGCAGGTTCCTGGAAGCGCTTTGGAGAGCAGACTAGTCCCAGAGGCAGCCCCAGCTGACAGATGCCCTCGACCCTCAACATGGCTATTTGGCTAAGCTACACAACTTTGCTTTTATGTTTGATTTCTGGAGCCCACCTGTCCTGCAGAACACTAAAGAGCCACCTTTGCTCTCTCTTCACTTCCCTGCTTTCAGGCTCAAATTTAGCAAATAGCAGCCCATAACACATGGACTCACCGTTCTGTGCCATTGTTACTGGTACTGAAGAAAAGCACTAGAGACAAATAGATAAATATTAGGGAGGAAGAACACGTGTTACTCCTGTAAATTCATCAGTTAATATAAATTAATTCAGGAAAACAAAGGGGGGGGGGGGGGGGGGAAAAAAAGAAAAAAATCTCCTTCATTTATGGCAAAGCCAAGAGAATATAAACCCTAAATATCTTCCCCTCTTTTTCCCTTGCCAGCAAGACTGGGAGAGAGCAGGTCAAGCAACAACATCACAACTTTGCATGTTGTCAGGCTGCTATTCAAAACCAAGACAGAATATGAATATAACCTGATTTCAAGTGGATCTGGGAGAGCCTTAATGCTGAAGTTTGTATGCCAGCTTTGTAATTATTAAGATCTCAGACCAGCCCTTGTTTCTGAGTACTGGCCTAGATTAGCCAGTCACCTGAAAGTTTACAGTAGGAAAACCATATGGGCATATTCCTGTAGCTACATGTGTACAGTAATTATGGCATAGGTAAGCAATAACACATGCCCAAGGCATCATACTTGGTGAGGCACAAGGCTTACGTGCATATCTGTGATTATGACTTCAGATTTCAAAGTACCTTATTGCTCAGAAAAATTGGTAGCCTACTTCCTTGTAAAACACACATAAGGATCTATTGCTATAAAACAGATATAGCTGCTGATATAACACAATATCTGAAGTATGGGTAGAAGAACTGTGAAAGGGGGAAAGGAGGATCTTACTTAAAATATTTTCCTATATCATTTTAAAGTGAGTGGACCTTAAAGTAACAGGCAAAAGTAAGCTTCACTTAAATTCCAAAACTGCCAGAGTTTCATGCTGATGCCCAAAGTCTGATTACTTAGCAGGCACCACTTCAAGCTTGTGTTCCCCTCTGAGAAATGGGGTCCTTTCTAATACATCATCTACTCAGCTGCTTTCAGACCTCTAATCAATCAAGAAATCCCATCACAGTCATGTGATCAGCAGCTGTGGGCTGACATTCATGCATGGCAGTTTATGACAAAAATCAATAACTGTTTCCCTTTTACATGGCTTTTTCAAAATAGGACCACATTATACAAAAGTATATTTTTCTGAAGATTGGTTTCTAAATGAATAGCACCAACTTCAAAGCAAATGTTTCTGTGAGGGCTGTTATAACATTCGAGTTCTTACATGATCTTCAAGGCTGCAGTGTGACCTAGGAGGCAGCCATAATGAGACACAGGCAGTGAATAAAGCACTGATTTAATTATGTTGTTTGATATATGATGACCTCATCCACTGGTGTTTATACTAATGTAGTGCTTGAAATGCTTTATCGACATATGGGAAGGCACAGTCTCCAGCCTGAAGAGCTTACAGTCTCAAAGACAGAAACCAGATGAAGGCTGTTCTCTTCCTCTAGCTTACTGTAGGTTTTGAAGCTTTGCTCATTTCCATCAGGTCTTAAATATCCACTAAATGCTGGTGAGCGGATTGCCAAGTGAGTACTCTAAGCTTGCGGGCCAAAATATCTACTGCATGGCTACCTGTGATTACAGATTTCCAATAAGGCAAGTCTATGTTCCTACATACAATCAACAACAGGAAGATGCAAACACTGGTGGAGTGAAGGGAAGCTATAGCTGTTTACATCTCCACCAAATTCCTTCAGTTTTGGAGATACCTCATGCCCCAGCATGAGCTTTGACCCACTGTTGTCTTCTGCTATAGCAAGAAGAGTTGGGGACAGCTGGTACAACCTGCTAGTTCCTCCACTGAAGACCTCCATCAAGGTGACTGTGCTGTAACCATCTCCACCCAGAAAATTAACAGTTGAAGGTCAGAGTTTGGTTAAATACATATGTATACCTTATTTTGCACTCCTGATTAAGATTCCTCAAAAAATATGCAGTAAAGTAACTCTTTATGGTATTAAACGCCATGAAAAACTCCATGAGGAAATGAGTAGTTCTGTATTCAGTCCACCATCTGCCAACCACACAGTAAATAAGGCCATACAAGAAATGGTGAGAAACAAAACATCAACAGCCTACCCACTCATTAAGCATTAGCCATGCTGTGCACTGAACAACATGCAGGTCTTGTAGGGGAAAAAAAAAAGTACACACTCCTCTAATTAAAGGCAATCAAAGGGAATATTTACCAAGAGGATGAACGAGTAGCTTTAATTGTAGAATTTTCTAGCCTCCGACTGCTTGGGTTAGCAACCTTGAAGTTCAGCTCTGTTCAGTAACCTAAAGGCCTAACTTCAGGCATTATTAATCTTGTTTTTCTTCTATACAGGAAGCCCACAAAGCACATGCAGTTGACACACTTTCACCCTTATTAGTTACTCACACATGTACAAGACAAAGCTTTCACTGAGGCCTATCATAGCAATGAGATACAATGACAGGTTAAAGAAGAGATACCTCAGCTCTATTTTGTTTTAAGATAACTTTGGAATAGAAATGGGGCTTCAGGACATCCTTTCTCTTAAAGTGAGTTTTCTCAGCTACACTAGATTTTAAAAATCCCTATTAAAGAAAAAAAAAAATCCAATGAGTCCTACTAGCAAGGACAAAAGATGAAAAGAGTATAAATTAAATACATTATTAGTGGAGAAAATGTAGATGTACACACATATATATTTGGAAACTTTTAAAATGGTACACAGAAGTTAACCAATGAGAAAGCATTTGCCCAGCAGACCTGAAAAATAGCTGAGAGAGACTAAAAGTAACATGTTTTCATTTTCTTTTCAAACTCTGGTACAAATTCAGCTAATATCACTTTGTATGATCTCATGCCGGGATAGGAGCCAAAAGTTTCACTTGAAATCTTTGCAGTTATCAGATCTGGAAAGCTTTTCAATCACTTACGTTTGAGAAGCATTAAAGAAAAAAAAAAAAAGACCAGAGATAAAAGGCCAGGGGCTTGAAACATTTATCACTTCATCAGACTCGTCCATTTGATGCTAGGTCAGCATCTTTACTTGTTCTACCTACATTCTGAAAGGTTTTGAAAAAAAAAATAAAATTAATTAATGTACAGGGTTAGAAACAGGCACAGAACAACAAAGCTAGGCAATCTATACAGAGGACAAGCTCCTTAACTAGCACGTCTGGGAACTGAAACGCTCCTGGGCATAAAGGGAGATTTCCAATACTTGTTTCCAGCAGCGGAAAGATGCAAACATGCAGCCATGTTGCTCTGATGAGGTCCTCACAAGCACCATCCCCACCATATAGGGGGACAGTAACTGGGTAGCACATACAGGGTAAGTGCGATGCTCCCTGAAAGGTCAGGATCACTACAGCTGAACAGGCTCTACCCTCTGCTGTGCCATGGTGCTGGGGATCCCAGGCCTGCCCATACTGCAGTCTGTTCACCAACATCTCCCTCTTCGCACTACCAGGTGCGTGGGAAATCAGGGCAAGTTCAAAAAGACTGACCTAGACCAAGGTTGAAAGAGGGGAAAAAAATGGGATGTTCAGGAAAACATAATGCCCAGCCTGGAAGCAAACATTATCAACGTATTCAAGCAACTGCTAAAATAAAAGACTTCCAGCTCCGTATACCACTGCATGGGGACTGCATAAGGACAGATCAGGGCAACAAGTACTTTTCTCGCATATATTTGCCACCTCCTGATAAAGCCAGTATACCACAAATACTTTGGAAGCACAGCTGAGGAAAAGCAGGCACAAGGTAAAATTGAATACGGCCACAAGCACAGAGTGCTCTATACCTTGGCCAAGCTAATTGCTGTTTTGAAAGACTATGCCAATTTGTGAGTTATTAGGGCAACTTCAGACCTGCTCTGGTTTCAGGCAGGAGCCACATCTCACTAAGTGACAGCTCACCTACCCATTACAGGACAAATGCTACTCATGCGAAGCCCAAATCCATAAAACATTCACAACCATGTTAATCTCACCCTCAGCATATAACTGGACTTGCTTATGACAGACTTCAAATTAAATTTTAAAAGCATTATTTTTTCTAAACAAGCCAGTGTATGAAAAATGGGAAAAAGAACATGTTTTTAGAAAGCACCACAAAACACACAGGTGTGGGTTTGTAAGCTCATGGTTGCTCAAGTTGTCTGACCCTAGGCAGTCCCCCTCTTCGAAAAAACAGAAAATACTATCAAAATGTTTCTACTGCTTTCCCATACTTACATTAAAGCATTTTTTCTGCATGCAAGCAAATAATGTTTTTTCATTTCCTTGCTCAGGAAAGTTGAATTTTCCTCCCCCCAATAAGAGCTGCCATTCACATTATACTGGTGAACAAAAATGAGAAACCTGGAAATTGAATCTTACCACTGTGTCTTTCCTGACACAGATCCCTGCTCGCCCATTACCTTCCAGAACACCCCCTCAAAACACTTGTTTTTTCATTATTGCCTGCACATTTCTCACCCCTTTGTTCTTTCCTCTTATTCAGAAAGGTCTTATTTCTGGCTCCCTGACTTTGTCTTCACCTTTTCTCTCTCACCAACTGCAGGGGAGACTTTTTCATACTTGCTCCCAAGTACAGCCCACCAAGAAATATCTCTGGAGAAAAAAAAGTTTGGCATACACGGTTCAACAGAAATATTCCCATCCACTTCACTCTCTACTGCATCTTTTCATCCCACTCTTTGTTCTGGAGAAGCCACATAAGTTACCATTCCCATTTGTTTCCCTCCTTCACCCACTGAGCTCCAGATGCTTTGACACACCACTGACACCCGCTTCCTTCTGCTGCCTTCCCTTCTTTCCCTCTGAGTGCCGGGACACCCCCATACCTCGCTGCAGCCTGCTTCACCTCCCCGTGTACCTCCCCTGCCCCTCCAGCATACACTTGCACCGGCTGCAGGTTTCTGCTTAGGCAAAACCTCAGAATTCTTCCGACACCTTTGCCACCATAATGTCATCATCTCTTCTTCCTACAACACCCAGGGCATCTTCCTTGGGCTGCAGCGTTGGAGGCAGCATGGCAACATCTCTGTTCCAGCTCTCCAGCTGACAGACTCCTGTCCAGAGCCACCCCTCTTTTGTTTGGCATTGCCTTCCCCCCCCTCGCATAAGCGGAAGACTCACTTAGGAGATCATCCCAAGCTGCCCTGGACAGTGCAGCCTCCATTTTCAGCCCTGCACACAGCTTAAATAGACAAAATGACCCTAAGCTACAAGAAGATTTAAATTAATACAAAGATACTGCTTCCACTCTGCCAGTGTTAGAGCTCATTTTTGCTAGGTCATAACTGTTTCTTGTGTCACAGCTTGGTGCAAGAGCTGTCTGGTCAGCAGTAACCTGCAATTGAAAGCTCATCCTGCTATGCACTGCACAGCATCAGTAGCTATACAGGACTACATACATGCTCCTGATGTGCCTATATAGATGCAGAAGGGAGAACCCCCTGCCAAAAGCCAGGGCTCCAACACCTTATGCTTTTCCAACAGGAATTGGAGCTACTTACTTTGAACAGATTGTACTAAGAGGCATGTATCTTATTCACCAGCCAGTACCTGAAGGTACCC
Source organism: Egretta garzetta (assembly GCF_000687185.1). Taxonomy (NCBI): domain Eukaryota; kingdom Metazoa; phylum Chordata; class Aves; order Pelecaniformes; family Ardeidae; genus Egretta; species Egretta garzetta. The sequence continues at coordinate 3,442,185 of NW_009259588.1, forward strand.
CCGAAGCTGGAATAAATACAAGAGTCAAGATTTAATTTCCACAACAAAATAGTGTGCCCTTTTCTGATGATGGTCCCAAGTATCTACAGTCAGAGCCAAAGACAGACAACCTGAAGTGAACTCCCATGTATCCTCCTACTCTGTTTGGTCCCTATTTTCTCGCTTCTTTTCTGAGGGCAGGGACGGAGCAAGGGAGGCAGGGAAAAAACCAAGCTGAGTTTGCAGATGCTGGAAATAACCTGTGCATCACCTCCACTCCAACAGGCTTCACAAGAAGCCCAGACGCGGTACGGACTTATCTGGTGCTGATGCTGACCAGTCTGTTTCACTAACAAATACATGCAGGGGGCTAATAAAGCCCCACCTCAAGCTCTTCCCCTGTTGCAGCCTCAAGATACTCAGATCTGCTTCAAGAAAGGCTAAATTCATTTTGTCGGTTCAGATTTCTTTGACATTGGGTAAAAAGCTTCCAAATATAGAAGTTATACATCAGAGAGTGTTGGGGGAGGGGTGAGTGGGGTGGGATTTATGGAAACCTCACACCACTCTTTATGGAAACCCTCTTGTTACTGAAGAGGCATAGAAAACTCTGAAGGCTGGTGTTTGTAATTAAGGGGTGTGTCTGTAGCATCTGAAATTTCTTCCATTCTTACATACAGCCCTCTGAATTGTATCTTCCTGTTTTGACTAAAGACCTTCCAAAGGAAGGACTGAATGAATTACAAATTATCCTCTAATTCACTCACCTGTCTTTCCTGGAGCAGGAAGGAAGGGAGCTCAGAATCCCCCATGTAAATCCTTCAATCCCATTCACACTCCTACTTCAGAAGTGTAAATCCTCATGCTGCTCTGTGACTCAAGCCTGAAATAAAGAACAGGATGGGAGCACTTAGTAACTTTATGTAATGCACTGATAAAAAATAAAACTATAATAATAGGTGCTTTAAAACAATTAGTTCATGCTATATTATGTCTTGCAGACACTCAAGTCAAAGACATTGCTCTAATTCAAGGTCAAATGACTGTAAGACGACAAAACCCACAATGCTTTTATATGACTGCATAGTCCTATATTTCAGTATTTTTCCTGTTCAGTTACAATAAATCCCAGTTAGTCACCACAAGCTCTTCAGTTACTGGAAGAAGGCCAAAATTTCTGTCAGGATGCTTCCTTGCTAAAAATTTTCTTGAGCACAAACACAACTCGGAATGAGCTTTTAAAGCACAGCCTTAAGAAATAAAATTTAGTGAAATTTCATGCCACAAAAGGAAGCCAAATCGTGTCAATGGAAGACAAATCCACCCTCAGAAGTGTATTTTCTTGTTCTCTGCAGCCTTTGCAGTCTCTGGCTTTCAATGGCTTTTATTTATTTTATTTACTGAATCAGCTCCAAATGCAGGACAAAGGTGCTGAGCAGAGGTGGTGGGTGATGTCCTCGTAATGCTGCAGGACCTGAGGGCCTTCCAGCATGCCCCTCACATCATGCCTTCTGCTGCTACCCAACTCCTGCCCATCTTGGAAACACAGGCTACAGCGAGATGGCAATTGCAGGTTTAACAGTCAAAAAGTAAGACCAAGACAAGATTCTGTGATTCTGTGAAGACTCAAACCAAGAAGTCCATGTTTGCACATGGCTCATGCAAGTATATTCTTATAAAAATATGTTCTCATGCCATTTGTTTCTTATTCCGAAGTTTATATTTAATTTTTATAGGGCATTATTATAAATACTTGTTTCCTCAGTCATATTGTGTGCATTTGTGTGTGCATGTGTATAAGCAGAGAAGGGGTGCAATTAACAGTGTTGGATTAAGGCCTCACAATCAAAGCGGCCAATGGTCACCAGCTCATATGAAGAGGTTCTGTAGCATACACTAAGAAGCACCCTCAAAAGCATAGATACAGCATTTTGACCACTGTGATAAGATCCCATGCTACATACGTACACAGACACATACAATGCTCTAAGAGATACAGTGGAGGTCACTGTCTTGGCAATGCATCAGGTTTTGGTTCATGCAAATAGCCGTTTGGGGACCTTGCAATCAGTTTTTATATAATCACAATGTATGTACAGTGTAATGTTCTCCGCACATGCTGGACTCGTGTCCAGAATAAATGCGCAGGGCTTGGAGAGCTTTGCCTTCACAGACTTCTGGTGGTTCAGACTTATTTGATTGCATGTGATTAAACATAAAATGCTGCATTCCATTACCTTGTGAGGAATGCACTACACACTGAACTAATAATGGAGAAAAGATCACTGAACTTCATAATCAGAAAGTCCCACCTTCAAAACATACAGCCACATGTTTTCTAACTGAAGCAACTAAAATTGCAGAAAAGGAAAGATACCCATAGTAGCCTCTGGAGGGGGGAAATCACGTGTTTGGACACCACTGGCAGCCACAAAAAAAGAGAAAATCTTAATTTGATTGATCAATCAAACCTAACATCATAAAGAAGTTGCTCGGATCCTTGACTTAAATGACTGGATTGCTTTTTGTGGACCACAAGGAAGACCTCTAGCTTCTCCAGCTCAAATAGAATGGCTCACTATTAGAAGACATGAAGTAAGTATGGTCTATAAATGTTCATGATGACTCCCTCCCCATGCACTTTGTGCTGGCTGCCAAGAACATGTCAACACCCAGCTGTCACCAATATCCATGATAGCTTCTTCAAATACACAGACACCTTAAAATCTGCCAGCAGCTGGTATGAACAAGGAAAGCCATAAGTCTCAGATAGCTCTGGAAGAATCACTTGAAATGCATGCTTTGTTGCTCAAGAGTTAACAATAAAACTGACAGGCACCAAAATAGACATGGGTTGTTTAACAGGCAGACTTTGAGACACTGAAACCAAAGGGTACTTGGATTTTTTGAATTGGCCCTGAATTCTAACAGCAAACTACAGGCCATAGTATTTGCCTCATTTTTGTGCAAGCAAACCTGCACACACAAATCAACCATATCACCTTTCCTTATATACCCTTACAAGACAGGGAGAACATAGGAGTTCATGAAAATACATTAGATAATTGCAATGTATCTTCCATTTACCTAAGAAACTTGGGTCTGAAAGTCTGCCTGGTTTCAAGTATCTAATTCTGAATTATCATAATCTCTGCAAATAGGAAGAGAAAATTCTATAGTTTTTAACACATTCAAAACAATATCATCTTTGTTTATGATTCAAGATGGCCAGCTAAAATACTACTTTTTTTTTATGCCACCATGTGCTTATATGTCATGAAGCAGCTAACTAAACTGAATAATTAAACCAAGATACATGGCTGAGATACTGAAGAGAAAATCCCCTTCTCTGCATAAGCTCCACTATCCAGGCAACCAACAGTAAGTATCTTTTAATACTTTTATCTATAAGGAAAAAAAAATTAGAATAGTCACAGAAGCCAAATCCTTCTTTTCAAAAGCCTGCCAAAGTCATCTGAAACACTTTTGTCAAACACACATAGCAAAAAAAAAAATTAATGCAGGATCTTCCTAGCATTTGGGAGAACATGAGGGAAGAGAGGAAGAGAGAAACTGATCAAAAAAACCCCACAATAGAATAAATCAGACCACTTGAACACATACGTGCATACCTCTTCCTCCACAGGATTTTCCTACAAAATTCTTAGCAAGGACCATCTGTGTGTACACACACGGGTGTGCGCCTGTGAAGGGGTGGGATCCAGCCCTGCCAAAACAGACCTGGCTACCAATCACACCATTGGCCAGGCAGGGTGGCAAAATTCCTCTTTTTCCCTGCTTTTAATTCAAGCAAACGAAATAAACTCAGCATCCTGCTCACCCTGGGCCTGCAGCTGAAGGCAGCAAGTGGTAGGTGGGCATTAGGGTTGTGCAGGATGGCTTTATGCACAAGCAGGACAGGAGCACCGTGCAGGGGACCCTCCATCCTGACCCCTCTCCCATGGCACCACATTTGGCATGATGCCACCTCTGCATCCTGGGCAAGTAGAGCTGCATGGTGCTCACACACGCAAGACTGGGTCCAGGCTAGAGGTCTGCCCATGCCAAGATCATAGAATGCTTTGGGTTGGAAGGGACCTTTAGAGGTCATCTAGCCCAACCCCCCTGCAGTAAGCAGGAACACTGCTAACTAGATCAGGTTGCTCAGAACGCCATCCAACCTGGCCTTGAATGTTTCCAGGGATGGGGCCTCCACTACCTCTCTGGGCAACCCACTCCAGTGTTTCACCACCCTCATTGTAAACAATTTCTTCCTTATATCTAATCTAAGCCTACTGTGGTTTAGTTTAAAACCATTACCCATTGTCCCGTCACAACTGGCCCTGCTAAAATGCATGAATGAATGAAATGAATGAAATACTAAGATGCATGAAATCAGTTCAAATGCCCAAAACAAGCAGCTTCCAATGCAGAAGGTCAGTAAATGCCAATTTCTATATAATATAACATTCTTGAATTAACACCCATGTGCATGCACACACGCAAAAAAGAGGGGGGAGGGAGATGGAGAGCACCATCTATGCTCTAAAACTACTGTGAATAAGGCAAGTTAAAGATCAAGTGGATATGAGGTTTTCCTGGAAATGCAAATATACTTCTAGAAATCGGTCCTAATGTTCTTCCCTTCTCCAAAAAGGGTTATGTCTGTCCCTAAAACCAAAAGGTTTCCCGAAGGATTACTTTCACAACCATCACTACCACTAATGATCTTAACAAGTAAAATCGTATTACTTTGTCAACACAATGCTGACATGACCTAGAGTTTGGTTGTATTGCTTCCAAGGATATTATCGAAGAAGTGGCAAATTCAGACTGAAGACCTTAGAAAAGTACTTCGTATTTGCTTATACCTATTTAAATACTATCCAGTGCAGACGCAGCTTGTTGGGGGGCAGGGGGAGAGGTTTCAAGGCTTGCTTTCTTAATAAAAACCATACGTAATGTGAGCCATGGGCACCTCAGGAGAGAAGACTGTCTGAATCTCCTCTCTCTCCTCGCCCTCAAGAAACACAATAGGGGAGGAGGCAAACCATACAAATCTGGGTCACATCAACCCAAAGCCCATATACACTGTGACAGTCATCCTCACTGCCCTATTTCATGCTGTGACCCCCTGTCATCCCCCCCCACACTGGAGTGGAAGAGGAGGAGGAACAGCAGCAGGAGGAATCCCTTCACCCGCTATCACAGAGGAAAAGTAGCACCAGGACCACCTTGTTGTGCCATCTCCCATAGGACCAAAGAGAAGAAACTTGTTTATTTATGCCTTTAGCTCAGAGCTCAACGTAAAAGTAAGGTTTGGGAGGAATGAGAAAGTCTGAGGGTCCGTGAGTAGCAGGGCTGGCTAGGGGCTGCCCCAGGCAAGGAGCTGGGAAAGCAGGGCTGCAAGAAACTCCTTGTCTGTCTGGGCTATGGCTGGGGGACGTGGTCTAGGGCTCAGTGCAAAGTTCAGGTTAGAATAGGGTTAGGATTAAGAGAAAGATAAAGCATAGAGGCCCACATAGAGTGGGAGCTCACCTCTGCCTCAGCAAGCAAGTCAGGGCTGCAGGACTTTTCTCCCACTGAACTCATCTCCTGCACGAAGGCGAGATGAAAGCTGTAATTTGCCCCTCACAGCTGCCACTGCAGGGTGCAAATACCTTCAGGCAGACACCCTAAACTTCATTACACCTGACTAGCCTCTGGTTTTTAGCACAGCTTCCCAAAACGTTACCCACCCCCTTTTATTTCCCCCCTTTCTTTCAAAAGTAAAGAGGAAAAAAGAAAAAAAAAAAATATTCCAGCACCACTTCACAACTTCAAGAAGCGCATTCCCCCATGCATGCTGTAGCCTAACCTGGCCTAAAGCACATGGGCCACAGCTGCTAAAGGAAGGAGCTGGGGCAGGTACCCAGAGGCCCTGCTTGCAAACATCCCTATGCGAAACTCAGCCCTGAAATGATCCCATCCTGGGGCTCTTCCCGCACAGCTCCAGACCGGCTGGGAATTGCCAGCACCACTGCAATCCCATTTACTCAATCCCACTCCTGCAGGAAGGGTTTTTGCTTCTCCTGGGCTTCTCCACAGGAATTTTAAGGCTGAAAGAAAGGAATGCATGGCCAGCAGGTTGAAGAAACTGTTTCTTAGCAGTTCATTATTTTTAAGTTGGCCTGTTATGCAGATATATGTAAGTGCATAACTTGGGTTATCTGCCACTTAACAGCTGGTCAGAGACCTGAATTGCCAATCTGACCTCTTAAGACACAGAAACTTTGCATTAATTAGCTTTGCATTGGAATCAACTCAAAATGGAAAAAGGTGACCTATTTTCTTTTTGTTCATTTTCTTCTTGATATGAAAATATCTTTTTTTTCCATACAACCACAATACCCATGAAAACCATACACATTCCCTGAAAATTAACTGTAAAGCTAGTCATTAACTGTAAAGCAAGCCTGGCACCTGAAATTTCATTTGAATTACAAAAAGACTGAAAAATGAAAAATATTTTAAATATATCTTCACATGAAAGTTCACCAAGTGCAAGTCACTAAATCCATCGGAATAGAAATCTGGGATTAGAACGTGGAAAACTGTTCCTTTCAAATTAAAAACTAACATCTCTATCTGGGGAAGAGTTGCACAGCCTCCACAACCTGCTAGCAAAACTTCTGTTGCTGTTTCTCTTCTGTTTTTAAATAATTTATAAGATGTTCTGGTATAATCTGAATAATGACTATCAGTGAATAAGGCACATGATAAAAAGGTATTATTTTATCTTTGCTGATGGTATCAAAAACACATCCAAGAATTTCCACACTCTTAAATCCTTCCACTGATCACCAAGTGTAAAAATGGCCTCAAAACTGACACTACTTGGATTCTGCATTATTCTATCAAGTTGTAGCTGTACCATGACTTTGGCACAGGTTAGTAAAACATCTTGCTCCAAAGTGCTCGGAGAAGAAGTCTTGTATATAATATACATAATTTAATCTCTTTTACATTATTTTTTAACACTGGAAGACAACCATAGCAAAAAAATTAATCATGAAAATAATTTATTGTACTTTTGCAGTTTTCATTCTTTTAAAAAATTATTAATCACGTGCATCAAGAAATATAATGACCAAGAAGCAAAACTAAGGCTCATCAGCTTCCAGGTTTCCAGACATTATCGGTGGTTTCAAGTGGTCAGACTTCAAAAAGGAAATAGCTTCTTGTGCCTCCACAGCTTCCTTTTAGCTATGTACTTTCCTTATCGGTGTAATTAATTTTGGCAACAAATGAGTTCGTATATTTAATGCAAGACAGAGCTGCAAGCTATATTTTTTACACCTGCCCCTCAAAGAAGGAGTTAGCAGCTACTCAGAAATAAGCTAAAATGATGAGCTTAATCACACTCATTGGGGGAAGAACAACAAATCTGGCTTATCTTCAGCTATCATTCTTTTAAAATATAAAGTATAAAGGTCATTAAAACGTCTTGACCTCAGGAAGACACCAGCAGCTTCAGAGGAGAGAGTTTTGGATGTAAGCTTTTACCATAGACAACCTATTCTATGGGGTAGAAGTCAACAACATGCAAGTCGGAATGTGTTCCACATTTTGGCACTTTTAAGGAAGTTGCCCTGCATTACTCAAAACTTCTTACCCCATGTTTATTTAGTAGATCATTTATGTATACTATTTGATATAAAATACTCAGTAAAATCTCAGGATACTACAACTCTAGCCTTGTGCACTGTAGACTTAAAAACTAAGTATATTTCATTTTCTTCTCATTGAAAACCATGAGAATTGAAACAAATTTTCTACAATGCCTCTTGCATTACATAATATATCAAATTCTACTTAGCCTATGCCATCCAGATCTCACCTTCTGCTACAAGTTACATGCCTAGAATAGAAGTTGCCAGAGATAAAAGCTCACAGCCTTTAACTGCTAAGAGCCTTGTAATTTCCGAGACCGGACCAGCCACTACGGTATTACAAAAATGGACACTATCTGGATCTTTATTACTTCCCAGCAGAGAAATAGTTAAAATAAAATACCAAATTTTAAATACCAAGCATTTCTGTCTCAGAATCCAGCGTTACACAGATGAAAGGGGCAGTTTACACTCCTCTGACCCGCAGCAAAAGAAATCAAGGCTTGCATTCAGATCATGCTTGGAAATTTTCTCTGGTATTATTATAACAATATATTCCTACTTCATAGAATGTTTTGGGTTGGAAGGGACCCTTTCCCAACTCTGACTGGTATTTTCTGACAAGAATCTCGTTCATCCAAAAAAAAAAAAAAAAAATTATCAGCTAAATAAAAATATTTTATGAAAACATAACAGATCAAATAGCTGGTGAGGAAACACAGACCCTAATGCTCTGGTTCCCACCAGCTTCCCTGGCAAGCCAAGGAGGGACCCAACCTCCCCGGCCTGGAAAGCCTGCACCAGCTCCCGGGTCTGCAGCAGGCAGCAACCTAAACCAGGCTGGTGTATGGCTCAGAGAGAACACGACAAAGGGGATTTAGAGACAGACACCCCTAGTTTGAGAGATGCAACGTGCTGCAGACATGAAGCTTGTTTCAGCAAAGGCAGCACGGGTGGCAGCAGGATGGCAGGCATCTCTTTGTGGTACGCCAAAACCACAGAAGCCCACAAACTAAGAGGTGGAGAAGCAGCCCATTTGCAGCTCTGCACAGGGCAAGTTAGAGGTTAGTATCAAACGTGACTTGATTTTTGAGTGGGCAGTAAGTGACTTGGCTCCAGGACTGCTAACAGCCATGTTAACCCTGCACTGCCTCTGAACTGTGGTACAGTCCCACTTTGGGCATCAGAGTAGGTATTTCTACCTTACACTACACAAAAGCACCAACTTATTCTGAGATGGCTCAAGCATGCTCTGAAGCAAGAAAGTGCTGGGGAGACAGGTCCTAAACACTTAAACCTTTCCTTGCAAACCCTGTCCCTGCACTGGATATACATATCTGTGTTTTAGAGGTTCTCCAAGTCCACGTAGGCACCCCATGCTGTAGTCCCAACAGTGCATATGGGGGCCAGACCAAAGCATACCAGCCTCACCCAAAAGGGGACATTGGCCACAGGAGCAGATAAGCACCCCACCGCAGTGCACGTGGACCTGCCACCACTCCAGAGCACAAGGAGAGATGAAGATCTGCAAGAGAGGTCCTCCTCAGAGGTCAGTGCAGGCAGAGCTTAACATATACCACAGCAGGAAAAGCTACTCCGAACACCAAGGCAGGAACAGCTAGTTCTGAGTTTTTTGCTTATTGGTCAGTTGTTTAGGGAGCAAAGGGAGGACAGAGATACAAGGAAGGGAAAAGAAAGGGTTTTTTAATGGGCCCAGTGTTAGTTGCTCCCAAGTTCATATTGAAAAGAAAAGAAAAAAAAGCATCTTGGTACTTTGCCAAGATGACCAATATTTCTAAAGGAGTTGTTTTTGAAATTGTTTTAATGAAATGAGCTTAAAGGCATGTATATCTCCAGAATCAACGCTGGCTCTTGATATTAAAACCTTATCTCCCTTCCCCCCTTCCAGACCCACCATTAAATAAAATTAACTCCCATTTTCCTTCCAATGCTTTATGCTTTCTTGGCAAAGACCAGGCTGCAAAGCCTATCAGAAAGCAGAGAATGGAGGAAGGAAGGATGAAACACAGCAGGAGAGCTGTGCCCAAGGCTGATGATTTGAACACAATTTAGCTTACAGTTAACTCACAGCAGGACTTTCGTAATGTCCTTTATCACCTATGAAGCCATTTCCTCATTACTCATTGTCATTACACATAACAAGACAAGGACAGATGCTGCTGCACAAAATGGAAAACCATTAGCATAGAATCATAAATCAGCAAAAGTTCAATGAATTTCAGAAAATAAACCGATTCTTGCTCCTGTTCACTAAAGAAATAGCATTACATCCCACTGAAGATGATCTATAGCAACAACCCTGAACATACTGTGCAAAACTTCCACTGGACTCAACAGCTCTGCTCAGAGGGAAACCAAGGAATCCCATCCAGCCTGCACCCTCCAGTCCTCACTCTTACACTGCACACAACACACATTTATACGCTGTTTGCCCCATTATATTTAAATATGGGGAAGTCATCTACAAAAGAGAAATCAGTGTAATACACATTTCAATTTTGCTCCCTCCTGGAACCCACTGCTAATGTATCTCAGCCACAAAGGGTACCAGAAACATTTCGCTTATTGCCATTCTTTCATGCCACGGACAGCAGAACAATTCTTGTTCTGACGTAGGGATCTTCTATAGCATTCATATGTACTAATGCATGATAGAAAACTTGGTTTCATCATCACAGACAAGAAACCTACCTCAGTAGATAAAGACAACTAACTCATCAAGTCACAAGTCAAAAATATTTCAGAGACAACCACAGGTCAACATGACATTTCCTCTATCTGATCTTGGACTCTGCTTGTACATCGCAGAGGAAAAACAAGCTGATAACATTTGTGGTGTCTTACTATTGAAACAGAGTTTATGTGTACCTGTGAGAGAGCAACAGGCACATTGCAAACCATTACTCATCTTTGCCAACTGACGGTATTTTCTTTTTCAATAAACAGAAGTCTGAAAACAACTACCTCTACGGAGAACAGCAGAATCTCACTGAGTCAGAGGTATGTGGGAAAGATAATATGCAAGAAATCAGACTTTTTGTATTTCTACAAGATCACATTTTGTGCTTCAGAGACAAAACCAAACTTCTGAATACTGCTGTCAAAACAAAGAATTTACCTACGCGTAAGTAACAACCTCACTGCAAAACCTGGCCATTAAGCTTCATCCCTTCTTCTAATCCCCTGCACTATTCACTTCTTTCAACTGACTGTTTCTTCTCATTTGACCTGTTTAACCTTACTGTTTAAGCTTTCTACTCCCAGACCACTTCTGCTGCTCTCTCAGCTCACAGACAGGCTTCCATTAGAGCTGTTCTCAGCCTGGAGGAATGTTAATTGTTGTAGAAATTACACTGTAAAAATCAATGTAATAAAAGAAGAAAAAAAAGAGAGCGCTAAGCAACAGAAACTCAACCAACAGTAGTCCAACATATTCAGCTCCATTTCCATCATTGAAGAAATACAAAAGACAAATCAAAACACAAGTTTTGTTTTCAGGTAGGAAAAAAGAAAAATGTAACATGACTAAAACAAAAAGTTCAACACTGCAGAACACACTTCTGTAGAGATGAAATGGCATGATGCATGAAGAAACCACAAACAGAAATCTTGGTACAGATTAAACTCCAAAATATGTAGATGTGCTTGTTTAAAAAAAAAATATATATATATAGCCCATCATAACACAAAAGATTTATTTCTCCTCATTGTGCTCCTAAGCATTTGCCCCAGCTCCTTCTTACATGTACACATTATAGAAAGACCCAGTAATAAAAAAACCAAATCAAACCAAAAAACCACCCGAAGCTTATGTCCAGACATGACTCAATCATTAAAATGTGTCTCTGTAAAAATAAAACAAAAAAAAATTTCATAGTATAGTTCTGGTAACTTCATTCAATGGACCTTCATGAGCTTCAGTTAAACACACGTGTAAGTGGCCAAGAACACTATTCTAGTCATACACTCGTTGCAGGAGCTGTGAGGACAGGTGCTACCAGGAACAAGTCACCAAGCAGTCAGAGACTAGGCAGCAAATGCCAAGAGGACTGGTGGAGTCAACCAAACAAGACAGAGGCTCACCAAGGTTTCCACAGGAAAAAACGAGAAGTAAAGCGGTTTCTTCTGGGAGACCCAGTAGTTAGCGGCAAACCTTTTTTAAGCTCAGTGGAATAAGACACATGCGTATGGCACCAGTAAATTACAGAAGCCTTTACACCAACCTGCCACAGCTGTAATGTTGTGGTCCCTTCACTGGGCTGAATCTTCAGCTTCTGCCTCCACCTCCTCTTACCACAAAATCCTTTCGCTAAATGCTAGATAAGTTCATGGTGCCTCACCACAGTCCAACTAGAAGTAATTTGCTCTTCAACTTCCCTCCAACTACAAGCAGTACACCAGATTTTTAGATTGCCTTCAAGTCTGAGAGAAAAGGAGCTCTCACCCTAGATGCTAAATCTCCTGCTGCAGCCCACAAATTGGAACAGATCAGGAGGGCCAGATCTTCAGCTCTGACCTGAGTACGAGGCTCTTACAAAGACACTTGAGACATCAGCATCAGTGAAAAAGCAGAGGGTGAAACACGCCACCAGCATGGCCCTTCCTATGAACTTGTAATGAGTGATGCCTCAGACAGAAATGAGTGTCTTGTCAGTGGAGGGACCCATTTCCTAATTTCTTTCTTTCTCAGAGAAGGCTTTGTTTTAATATTCTCTTTTAACTGCTTAATGGGGAACCAGTATACCTGCTATACTTCAGTTCTCTAAATTTCCCTGCACAGCACACACTGCACACCCTATTCAGGACCTGACACGTTGGTATTTTGGTGGGTTGTGACAAAGTTGAAATTTTTCCCTTTCATTTTCTTCCTTTGAAGTCTTAAAAGAAATACATCTATCATATTTTTACCATATAGAAAAGCTCTACAGGTAATAGGCTGACTCCCAGCTGTGGGTTTTCTAGAAAGCTTGGTGCTCTACAGACAGGAGAACATTTCCTGCCCAAATCCATGTGGGGCTGTCAGTGCTGCCTCCACAGAGCAATTCCCCCTTCATTGGCAATTCACCCTGAGAGTATTTTGCCTCCAGCAGCTCAGCAACTGTATAAACTCACCTACCCCAAAACCCCCTAATTTTTACCTTGCTACTGTTTCATCAGAGTGAGAGAATGCATGTGCACATGTGTGCACACAAGGGAGGTTTAAATTCCCCCCTCCCGCTCCAAAGTCTTTTATTAGTGCTGTAAACTCAGACTACCAGCCAGGCTGTTTCTTTCATCACATCACTTGCAGGCAATCAGTTGTGCCCGATAACAAGCTGTCATAACTTCTCCTTTCAGAAGGATACTGGTTTGTCTTGTCACTACCCCTTCTGAAACTGTCCAGCCTAACCTTGAAGGGGGAAGGTGTAGCAAACGCCATCTCTGTCAGGGATTGCCTTCAAACAAAAGATGAAGAGTAGAAACGTCTGGGAACCGACGCACCAAGACATGAAAACATTAAGTGAGGTATTTCAAACCTCGTCCCAGGTAACTGTTTGTAAGAGACACTTTCAGACTTGAAAGCATTGTCTTAAGCTACCTCCACTGAAAAAAAAAAAAAAAAAAAAAAAAAAGTTACTTCAATCAAATTAAGCCACTGTAGAAACCTCTTTTACATACCACTGCCTGCAATCTCATTGAGTCCCAGGCACCGTTCCCAAAGACTTCAATAAAACCTTTGTCTGGGATAAGGAGTGCCAGATTTGGCCCACTTTAATACATTAAGTCTGTGGTAGGTGAAAAACTGAAATACAGAGTGGTTGTGAAACTACCATCATAGCCAAGGAGATAAGAGAAAACGGCACTTGTCCTTCCCCCCAGCGGGAGCGTACAGGGGGTGGTTGGGAAAGTTAAAGAGGAGGAGGGAGCAGGAGTTTTAGGCTAAAAGTATTTAATATCCTCCTAGCGTGGGCTGGAAAAGATTGTGGTATGCTTGTTAGAGAAGTTGGCTGGCGTGGAAGGATGAGAAAGCGTTCAAGGACATGTGCATATATATATGTGTGTGTGTGTGTGTGTGTGCATGCACGCGCGCATGCGAGTCTGTTAAGGGCCGGGCCTATGCAAGTTCACAAAGTTTAGTTAATTCTCCTGCCAACTCTTCCAGGCTTGAGGCAAATGCAGATAACCTTGGCTTAACCCAACTCCAAGCAAACCTTCCCTTCTCACCCCCGCCCTCAATTAGCAAGCTTCAATCCAAAGTGTCTAAAAATAAACTATGAAATCACTTCAGTTAAAGCTCTAGTAATGCACTTTTCCATAAACTTCTCCATATCACTGAAATGCTCCACATCTCATTTGTTAAAGACCTGATTTGTTAAAAAAACAAATAAATGTATGGGAGGGGTGATGAGGCTTAACTTACAGCTGGTCTTCACTCTTGCACCACAGTTTTTCCACCCCCACAGCAAGCGAGGTACTCCTGACTGCATTGCTGTTATCTGCTGCTGCTTTTAAGATAAGCAATGCTAAAATAGCTAGTTGGATTATGTTTCAAATAAGATAAGTTTCTTGCACAGCAAAACTAAGGGCTAATACACTTATTTCAGAATTTCAGGACCTTTTTTCTCTCCCTATCCCCCAGGTGTGAACATCCATCCTCATGGCAGTCTCTGACATCAAGACCACCCAGATTCATCTTAGCCTCTCAGCCATCTGCCTCTGCTGTGCAGAGATAAAAATCTAGACAGAGCCCTTATTATTATTTTATCCATAACTTGTCCAAACCTTCACCTGCAAAACACTGACTCACTCCATCTTTAAGCACCTGAAGAATGTAAAGGTAGAGAAATTAACTCATGGGCATGGAAGCTAAACAGGCAACAGCATAAACTTGCAAGTCAAACAATAAAAATCAGAGCAATGACAGAAGTTTTTAAAGCAGATGAAAATCCAAGTCCTAAAAATAGAAGCCAGAGGAAGCTTGGCTGATCTGTTCCCTTTTACCATATTGTTAGCTTATCATCAGATGATAGCTAGCAATACTTACCTTTATTAATGTCTCATCAACCCCAAATTAATAGCTTTGAATAATCACCTACTTTTAAAATGCTAGTACTACCCCTCCTTGGCCTGCAGCAAGGGGGGGGGGGGAAAAAAAAAAGGCAATTTTAGGCAAGAGTCTCCTAAGAAAACAAGATATTGGCAAACAGACAACTCCTCCACCTCAGGTCTTAGCAGGGAAAAAAGCTGATGTAAGCTACGACATTGCAAAACATTCTAAGTCTTGGTAAAGAGCTGGTGGATCTCTAAAAGTCATCATGTAAAACTTATCAAATTAACTTCAATGCTACAGCATGCTTGCTTTTCCCTCATGACTGCTGCATCAGCCCCCACTGCCAAAGCTACCTCAATGACAAATTGGGACATCTCTCCTTTGGGTATAATTGCATGGTCAGGGTCACAAAAGCTTCCGGTGAGCATTAAGACACAGAAAGCAAAAACCACTGGCTTTCATTTTGACAATTAGTATTCTATGTATGGAAAAGCCTTCTGCCAATTAGTATTCTCTGTATGGAAGAGCCTTCTGCCTGAGTGTATTAGCACATCACATCTTAACACTGGCCGCCTTGCTCCACAGAATATGTTAATGGTGGCAATGTACAAAGCTTTTCTGCTGCAAAGGAAGCCAACAGTGATGTCCCACTAAAAGACAGTATCAGATATTTGAAAAGACAGAGGAACCTCTTAAAAATATGTATTAAAAAGAAACCCCTGAACGCAACCCCTCAGATTACAGGAAAACCTTCACCCATCAGTTTGACACTTCACACATCAGTATGATGAGATTATCATACAAGAATCAATGCGTCACACTAGCACACTGGAAGTGGACATTTGAACAGTTCTCTTCCAGACCTCTAAAATCATTGAAATTTAGTACCAGAAATAATTACCATGTTTTGAATGCTCTAAGAGTCAAAATATTTAAACTTTCATTACCATTAATTATAACAAAGTATCAAAAGGCTAGTGTAAATACCTTGATTGCATGAAATATTTCTATAGGGTTATTTCCAAAACTGGTTTTTGCTCGATTTTCATTGAATAGGAAATACAGTCCCGCAACACCCCCGCTCCCAACATGAGTAAGAGGAAGCATCGCTGTCACTACCAGAGGGCAGCTGCTCCAAGCTGTGATCACCTCCAGGTCCCAGCTTCAGGGGAAAACAAACCAAAACAATATTCAGTAGGGGTGAGTCAGGAATTCCCCCGGCTTTGTCCTCGGCAATAGAAATGTAATTTGCTTTTTTGTTATTCAGCTTATAACGAGGGGGTCATCAGTTAAAAATCCGCTGTAAATCCATGGAACACAAGGCGCTTATGGTAATAAGGTAGTAGGATGAAGCCTACAGTTTACCCGCTGCTATTCACGCTTAAGTTTTACTGTAAGGTAAATTAACTGCTTCGTGTCAGTGCTTTTTTTGCAAGCAGATAACGAATGCACATTCATTAATGCGTGGTACTTTGGGGAGGGGGTGAGAGGAAGAGAAAGGAGAGGCAAGGCAGTGTCTTCGCTGCCGTGCTTTCTCAGGCAATGTCTCACCTCCGCTACTCAGTCTTCTGCAGAAAATGGAGACGGTCGAAAGTGGTCGGAATAGCAGTACTTCCATATGTAAATGACATGTGCCAATTTCTTTCAAGAGGAAAGGGACACAATTCTGTCATCCTTTTCTCAAGGAAGTGAAGTCACCAGCTGCACTGGGTAAAGGAAGGGTAAGTATTTAGCATATACTGCTTGCAACACAGAATCAGTCAACATATACATACAACAGGATCTCCTGCAACCTTGAATCCAAAGCAAACGTTCAGGAAAAGGTGAATATTTGCTTCGCTTAAATATTTTTTACCCCAGTAATTACATACTTGAACACTGTCTCTTTTCTGTATGCACTGTCCTTCTATTTGTGACTTTGTATTTTGGGAGGAAAAAACCACAAAGGTATTAGAATGATTCTCTGTAATTATTCGTTATCATTCCAGGAATAAAGAAATATATTTCAACTGATTGCAAATCCTCAGTGAAATCAACTTATTTTATAAATTCTTCACTCAGTTTAAGTAAATAAGTAGGCTTCATGTGAGGCTAGCTACAGGGTTTATTCAAGTCACATCTGACATTAATGTTTTAACCAAGCCCATTATGCAGTGATTTCCATCTCCTTCCTTAGGACGATGCAGGATTCCCAGACTCCCAGACCTCGCCTGAGCAGAAAGAATGAGTCCAGATGGCACCCAGATTTTCTACTTGTTCACCGGCTCTAAGCCCAAAACCAGAAAAAAATACAGCAGGCCTGCTACGTACAGATTACAGCCCTGAGCTACTTGCTGCTGAGCTGCTCCTCATATAGTCAAGGTGATCAAAGACCTGTTACCACAGAAAAAACCCAGTGCATCCTATCACTAAAAGTATTCCCTTGCAGAAGAAATAAATACTTTGAGAAAGTGGGGAGAAAACAGAAAGCAAATACACTGTAATTATAAAATCTTACTGTGAAAAGTAATATTTTTACAAACCGCTTCAGTAAGTGGAAAGACGGGTTTGCAGGAATTTAAAATCTTTCACCTGAAGTGCTAAGAGCCCAAACAAAAGAGCACTGTTCTGTGAGGGCAGGAAAAAAGCCATAAAGCAGAACCAGTCAAATTTCTTAATCCAAGCTGCCTGACAGAATAAAGGTAAGACAGCAGGTAAAATGATTAAGTATATTACTTGAAAATATTTCCTTTTAATAAGCCAAAAGAATTTTCAGCAAAGAATTGTAATACTGAATATATATCTTAAGATTTAAAGCTATATTGGTGTAAGCATCCTGCCAAAAACAAGAACCAGCTTTAGTGGAAATGTTCCTTCAGAGGCATCATCTTTACCATGTGTTTGTCCAGGGCTTATCATAATTATCACAATGAAAAGCCTTCTGTAACACACAATTTCTATTCCCTTCCCTACTTGTCACAAACTTTATGAGAAAAAATGACTGTTCTGATCTTCGTTTTCTCTGTTGGTTCCAACTTCTTTGCAGCCTACCAAAAACACTGCAAAAAGGTCTTTATTACACTGCTTTAAAGGCTAATTTCTCACAGTGGAAATAAAAACAGTAGTGTGGAAAATCCGTAAGACTAGCTTCCTTCCCAGTCTAGAAATGGTGAAAACAAACAGGAAATAGATTAAAATAGGATGGGCAGAAAAAGACTTAACAGAAAAATTAGCTTCTTTGTAAGCAACGCTTTTCACAAAATACCTTTGCTTTCTATGAAAACATTCAGATTTTCTTTTAGACATCATAAAAATTCACAACAGTATTTTAACCATAACGCAGAACATTTGTATTTAGAAGTTCGTGTATTTGTCCTTCTACCAAGTAGCAGCTCATTCTTTATCACACAGCCTAGGATCCACTCTAGTAAGTCAGATATTCATACACACCATTTGCCTTACAGGGGGATGAACCCCAATGCTTCACCAAAGGTGTAGTCTGATCGGCATCCTAACCTACAGGGAAAAAAAACTATGCTCCCATGGGGTACAGCCACAGCAAGTTGCAAATCCGAGTTTGTAAACATTCTGTAGAATTGAGACCACAATATAACAAAGCACTACAAACAATGTCAAGTCAGGGACATTTGAATGCCCAAGAGAGCTTCCTGCAGGGTTAAGCAAAAAAAGCCCTGATATGGAGGGGAACATGCAGCTGCCCTTCACCTTCTCCTCTCTCAATCATTTGTTTCTCATGATGCCAAGGTGTCACCTTGCACCCAGGACTTGCTCAAAATCCTGCCTGCTTAAGCATCTTTAGCGCCTTGCCTTCCCCTTCTATTCATAAAGCCAAAATGCTTATCCAGGCCCTCATTATTGTTGCTGAGATGCAAGATAATCTCCTTCCTTCTGGCCTCGACAGAAGCAATCTTGCCCCCTGAAACCCATTCAAAATGCAAATGCAAAAATCATCTTTCTGGATTACTGCTTCAAGCATATTCCCCTAGCTTCATCCTGCCAGTCCTCCTACTGGCTCCCCCTTTTTCTACTACATTAAGCACAAATTGCTTGCCTTCATTTTAAAAGTCGTTCTTAGACGGTTGACAACTGATCCAAACGCCCTACACATCTACTTAAAACCCAGGTAATGAAGCCTAGTAACTATGTAGAAAATCTCTCGTGTAAGGAGTAGATAGCACTTGATGCTGTGCACTTTAATAACCAATTCAGTGGAGTATACCTTCCCACAGTAAAACCTGTGGCACGTGGCTGAAGTACTTTATGCCACCATTTTGCATGTTAAGCCCAGTGCAAGGCTTTTAAAACAGCTGCCCTTCATGAATCACTTTACAACAGACTATTGGGCTTCCAACAAAACCATTCTGGTATGTGGGAAGTGCTGTGGGATCTTCTTGGTAAGAAAAGAAAATTCAAGAGCCAAGAGCATCCACAACAAACCTCAGGAAAATGGTGGTTTGATGTTTCAAGTCCTTTCTCCCCTGAGAGACACTCCCCAGAAAAAACTTCCGTCTCCCGCAATCCACTGCCTCTGCTTATCAAGCTGGTGTCATTTCAAAGCGGTAATTCAGGCTCCAGGAGAAACAGGAACGTGTTGCACTTCACTAAACAACAGTGTGTGGGTTTAATTCCACAAAAAAAAAAAAAGAGAGGTCCATTGCCCGTAGGTATAAAAGCATTTCTGCACCATGCCCTAGGCCCTCTGCACCTAATGCCCAGAAAAATATGAGTGCAGATGGGCAACCCGTAGCTCCAGCTTATCTCCAAAGTAGGCAATCAAGAACAATTTGATTCTCAGGGTCTGCATGCATACCACAGCTGCAGTCCAACGCTCTGACTGGTCAAGTCCAAAGTACACATCAGCTCCCCAAGCCTTAGACCTACCAGACCTGGCTTGCATGGGAAGGAAACGCAAAGTGTTCAGACAGAGAGCTGGGGCATGTTCTAATATGGTTTCCACAGATCGTTTTAGGAAGTGCCATAGTCTCTTTAGAAAAGTCCAGCAGTATGTAAGTTAACCCTCATCTTTATTAAATGGCCTCAAAAATTCCTAAGCAAATAATGGTCCATTATTACATACATGCAGGAATCCTGAAAGGTTAATAACAAAGGAAAAAGAAATCCCCAGGCAAGCCCCCGAGCACACGTACACTACTGCATGCCAAAAAAAGCCTGCATCCAGGAGCTGTTTTAGAAGACAGCATCACACATCTCACCAGTAGACTACATTTCACATGAGCAGGGACTCAGGAGTTTCCTGGGAAAAAAAAAAGGGGGGGGAAAAAAAACCCAAACAAAAACCCCAAATGAAACATACACAGATCAAACATTCAGGGCCATGCATACTCTAGCCCTGTAGCAAAATATTTCTACAATAAACATTAGAAAAAGAATCTCTCTTTTGATAAAGACAGTTGCCAAGGATGATGGGCAAATTACTGTTAGTGAAAGTTTATAAAAACAGGTTAGACAAAACATCTGTCAGGAACAACACAGGGACAATTGATTCCAACTCAGGCACAGTGATAGATATCTCGGCCTGTTTTCCGTGATCCCATGCTGCACTCCAAATTCTTCTCAATGTGCACCAAAAGCAAGGGAAGTCTTAGCCTCCACAACATCAAAACAAGATGACATGAAAAGGTTGACCTCACTGGATCAGCACGGCATTCATGTGTCTGCCCAGCCTAGGAACACCCTGCAAAGCATAGTGGGGACTTTGCAGGGGCTACTGTCACCTCCTCTCCTCCTCCTGTAGAGGAGGTCCCCTCCTCTAGACCTCTCTATGTTCTATGGAACACACCTTGTAACTCTCTGCCCTATTAAGATCTAAGATGCTCACAAGGTGAGGCAGGCTGCTTGCTTTGTGTGAAAAGCACAATGAACTTCTTCAGAGTCTCCCTGTGCACCTCCTGCCCCTTGGATTAGTGGCGTCAGAAACTAGTCGGTGTCCCTACCTGCTGCCCCTCTCTGCCAAAGTATGTCAAGACATCCAAGTGGTACTCCTACCTTATCCTTCTGTCCAAGTCCTGCGTACATTATGCTCTCCAGACCAATACAAACCAAAGACAACTTTGATCAAACATTTGGAAGAAATCAGGTCAAGTGGAAAATAAAAAAAGGAACCACGGTTTTAGCTTGAACCTCCAGACACTTTCTTTTTCCATCGAGGTGGTTTCAGATGACCTTGCACTCAAATTACCCTTTGCCAGTTTACTGCAACACTTCTCTTTTTTTTTTTTTTTTTTGCATGACAAGTTACCCAGAAGCTTCCAGGATCCTTTTGCCCACCAGCACTTGAAAGAAAATGCCAACTTGCAGCACTGAGTTCTTTTCCATGTTTCACTTACCACGAGAGTTAGAAAAGCCAAAGCCCACTGGACTTGAATGTGGCAAGAGAAGTGAAGGGAACAAGAACAGCTTCTACAAATCTACTGGCAACACAAGGAAAACCAGGGGAAATGGGGGCCCTCTGCATGAACAGGCTAGGGGATCTGGTAACAAAGCACACTGATAAGGCTGAGGTACTTTTCTGTTAAGATTTGCCTCCAGATATCCCAAGTCCCTGAGACCAATAGGAAAGTCTGGAGAAAGGAAGACTTAACTGTTGGTAGTGAAAGATCAGGTTAGGATCAGATAAACAAACTCTAGGCACTCAAGTCCTTGGGGCACAATGGGATGTACCCAAAAGTGCTGAGGGAGGTATCCAATGAGGCCACTCACAATAATCTATGAAAAGTCATGGCAACTGGCAGAGGCTCTCAAGGACCAGAAGAAAGAAAATGTCAATTCAGGAAGGAGGATCTGGTCAAGCAGAGGTCAGTCAGTCCCTCTTTGACCCCCGGGAAGGCAATGGAGCAAGTAATCCTGGAAAATATTTCAGAGGGATCTCAGCAGGCTGGAGAGAGGGGTGACAGGAGTCTCATGAAGTTCAAAGGGAAATGCCAAGTTCTGGCTCTGGGCAGGAATAATGCCAGGCACCTCCGTCATATGAAGAGACACCAAGAGGCTAGGACTGTTTAGCCTACAGAAAAGATGACTCAGGGTGATCTTATCAACACGTATAAATACCTGATAGGAGGGTATGAAGAATACAGAGCCAGGCTCTTCCCAGTGGTGCCTACTGAAAGAACAAGAGGCAACAGGCACAAGCTGAAAGATACAAAATTCCACTTAAACAGAAGAAGAAAACCCTTTTCTACTATAAGGGTGATTGAACACTGGAACAGGTTTCCCAGAAAGATGGTGAAGCCTCCATCCTTCGATATATTCAAAGGGTGACTGGACACAGCCCTGAGCAACCTGCTCTAGTTTCCCTGCTTTAAGGGGGAGTGTGTGGATTAGATGATCTTCAGACATCCCATTTCACCCCAGCAATTTGGCAATTCCACAGTATGTTCAAGATAGGAAACGCACAGAGCTCGAGCACCACCACAGAACAGCCCCTTCACATCAGCAACACACACCAAGACAACCTGATCGATGATGACAACATGTGAAGAGTGAGGAGGGCAGGCAGGAAGATTGACACAAATTTCAAGACAATTCTAAGTAACCATCAGGGATCTCCTACTAGAAGTCAAGAAAAACAGAAAGCTATAGGGCTTAGGATGAGGAAGTTTCCCACCAAAATTCAAAGCTGTCAGTTTATGATTAGTGAAACTGATGTATAATTGCACTGGCTGCAAACAGAAACATAATCTATTAGATTTTACTACCTTAGGTTTTTTCCAATCACACCTAATATGTGATTTATGAGGACAGCAATTACATTAACACAGCTTAACTGTCTTTCATATCATCTTATGATACATCCTTACTCTATATGCCTTACTCTAAAGAATCCGATTCCCTTACCTCAACATTTCTACAAAACTAACTTCATGGAATAGCATCCATTAGTAGGAAATTGACTGGAAGGATGAAGGACAGATTTTTATTTTTTTTTTATATACCAGTATGAAGAATTTCACAGTTGAACATAAGGTTACAAATTTAATGCACTGTAAAGGCAGAAAGGAAAGGAGTCAGCCCACAAAGAACACCACTCAAGTGATGCCTTTTTTCTGACTTGTCTGCTATGTGACCACAGAATAATCCCTACACAGGAATCTGAGGGTGAAGCACAGGGCATTCATCTCAGCCAGTGGAGAACAACAGTGTTTCCTATACACTTGGTAGAGATATAGAATTCATTGACAATACATAAGACAAGAACTTTTTTGTAGATAAACATCTCCTGCTGATTAGAACAAATGTTTTGATATATCCAGGTGTTTATTCTAGCAGCAGGGAGTGACAGTCATAACATTCCCTCCTCACTCTCAAGATAACAAATTTTTAAAAACTCCCATGCTCCCCTACAAAATACATTTGTGAGCATTTTCTTGCATTTTCTTTCTATATACAAGCAAAGACTACACTTAACTCACTGAAAGAAATTACTGCATTTATGGTGATACTCTCCCAGAGACCAGCAGCGCACACAGTAAAAATCAAGGATCATCCTTTACATTCTTTGGTGACGATCAAAGTCAAGTAATACATCTAATTGTGGACAATGTCACAGAAAAGATGACAACAGAGGAGCCTCTTAGAAAAATCTATTGCAGTCCTTGATGTTTGCATTTACTTTCCTTGAAAGACATTTGAAAGCAAGAACAACTAATCACCCAGTCAGGATTGACACAAAAAATGTATTAGAGGCACCACTACTATCCCAGTAAATAAATTAACGTCTGCTGAAAAATCCAAGTAGAGAAGACAAACATGTGGTATTTGAAGTTTTATTTTTTTACTTTCCTAGGCCTTGATTCTTCAGCACTTTCAGAAGTCAAATAGCACAGCATGCAAAAATCATTTGTAAATAGCGGTTATTATGGGTGTAAAAGCCGACAGCGCTCCTGCTCACATAAACTCTACAGTCTCTGACTTGGAAAAAATAAAATATATACAAAACAGCTTCACATCTCACAAAACTGGCCGAAAGAGGCATCTGTTTAGGAATTAAGATCCCTCCCGTCCTTTTCGATCCCCCACCATTGTTCAAAACAGGTGCTAAAAACAGTAGCTCCCCAGAACCTGTAAATGTACATGTGCAAGCCAAATGCCAAAATGTGAGTTGGCAGGATCAAAATTTAATGGAAAGAAAATATCCTGATCACAGATCTCACTGAATGGCTTAATTTGCATGCATCAGTGAAAGTCCCTGGAGTGGATAAAAGGCCTTCATTAAAGTTTGAGATGAAACCATAAAGCACATGATTGGAGACATTTCTGGTTTAATTCATGTATTAGGTTTTGGGGATTTCTTTGTTTTCATTTGGGTTGGGGTTTTTTTGTTTGGGGTTTTTTTGGGGTTTGTTTGGTTGGGGTTTTTTTGGTGTTTTGGGGTTTTTTTTGTTTGTTTGTTTTTTAAGGTATCCAGCATATAGACCAAGATTATTTTTCAACCCCAGGTATCTACTAGGCAGGCTTCTTTTCCAAGCTGTAAGCCAAGGAAACAAGCCAAGGAAAATGGAAATTCCTGAAGATTCTAAACTTGTTGGGTGGTAGTTAAATATTTAGATGTTGCTTTCCTCCTTCTAGCCATGACTTCTTTTTTCCATCATTTCACTCGATTTAATTTTTTTCCTACAGAGTGATTTATGAAAAACAACAGCTAGCCAGCAGCAGAAGCAGCAACAGCATGAGCTCCAGGTGTTAGGAAAAATCACTACATAATTAATTCTCTCTTTGATATACTATCACATGCCCCATAATATTATGCTTCAATATTCAAAGATATATCACATCCAAGCACAGTTTTATTCCATGCATAACATTTTCCTTTGTCTTGGATGAGAACGTATTTCCCAGGAAACACAGAAAGAAGGATTCAAGAATGGATTGTTCTGTGGCCACTAAAAAAAAGTTTATTAAGCAGTGGTTCAAGACTAACAGAGTCTGTTGATGTTGTTTTAAGTCAGAATCCACTAAAACAGATGGCATTGGATTTCAAACTCCTTTGTCAACTCAGTTCACCAATGAGCTGAACATTAATTTTTCTATTGTTTATTACCTCCAAGTTCCCAAAATTCAAATTTAAATTCAAATTTAGAGTACATTTTAGTCCCCTTGGTACCACTGAAGCTTAGAATGTGTTCATATAACATAGAGCATGTAATTCTACAAGCTGACTTGCAGTGACTATAACAGTATTTGAAGTTGGGATGTTTTTTCTTAGCAAGACCTTCTTACATTACAACCTGAAGTTCAAAACTGGAATAGGTTTATTTTTCTACATGGTGATGTACACTTCTCCAAAACAAGTATTCTGGTATTACGCATCCACAATTTACAGTCCACAAAATGGCATCTCTTCCAGAAATATGGAAGCACTTTAAATAAGATGACCAGCTGCCAAAAGTTGACTGGGCAGGGAATTTTCATCTCACTCTAAATATGAATTCAGAAAAGAAAATTAACAAAGTGCAGTTCAAGCAAACAAGACGGGGTACCTGAGGATAACTTGGCACTGCAGTAAACGATGAGCTGGAAACACCCATGCCAAGAGATCCCTGGAGCCTCAGAATGGATACTTAAAGCTGGTCTCAAAAGCAGGAAGAGATACAGGGATAGCTTTTGTAAAGTTGCAACACATTTAAAAGCAGGGGAAAAAAAAAAAAAGAGATCTCTTGAAAAACTGAATTCAAATTCAAAGTCTAAATATCTTCTTTCCTCTCTGCTTTCTTCTAACCAAGGAATTCCCAAATTATGGTACACAAGCTACTTCAAACATATATGCAGAGCAAGAACCTCACTTGCCATTTGCTCTCCAGAAGAAAGCCAGGAGCTGCCATCTCAACATGCAGGTCTGAGGGCTGCATGCGACCAACCCCATGCCCGTGCAGGAACAAGGTCTGAGCCCCCATCCTCGCAAAAAGTAGAACCAATGCACCTGCCTATGCCACCCATAAACCACACCTGTGGTTCCAGTGTGCCTGGGAACTTCTGTTCTGACATCAAAAAAATACATATATTCAATTTTGAGTATGCCCCCTGACCCAATATCACCAAGATGTTTTGGTAGATTTTTTTTCCCCTGTCTGTCCAGTAAAAAGCTTTTGAAGAATCTATCAGCATCATCGATATGCAATATTGCTAGTGAAAAATAGAAGCTTTCCTCCACTACTCTTTTTGAAGAGCAAAGTTAAAAGAGTGTAATCTCTAGTATAAACAAAAGGCACGAGACAATGAAGACTGACAGCAGAAGTCCGGTTTCCAAAATTTGTTGCTGAATGCATTTACATAAGCACTGAGGAGCTATATAATTATGGCCTTATCTCTAGAATAAGTGTTTCAAAGAACAGGCAGAACATTCTGCTTTACAGATAAAAAGAGAGAGAGAGAAGAAAAACACCTTCTTCCTTTAATCTAGCTTCATTTTGGAAAGCCTGCAGATATTTCATTTGCAGCTTTCCCTTGAAGAGTGATCAAGTTGGAGAGATGCTGCTGGCGGCAGCTCTGAAAGAATGAAGAACATCAACAAACAGCACATCATCTTTTTTAATCCTAACATTTTCAAATTGAAGGAATTAAGATTCCATTATTCCCCCACTGAATCTAAACAAGGATGCTTTGAAGCAAGAAAGAAATAAGATAGCTCGTCTAATATCCTCTAAGTGTTCTGTGTATAAGAGATTGCTTTTTGCGTTCTTGAAGGAAAAAAACCTCTGAAGGACAGGAGCTGGCAGAATAAGGTAACAGTATCCAATCAATACATGTTCTCACTACACCTTCAAGATGTCAATGTACAATACTTCAAAGTAACCAGAGAGTTTAATTTATGCCTTAGTCTTTCCTATGCCTTACCTTTCTTCATGGAAGATCTGACCACTGAAGAACCTGCCAATGCCACCATGCAGAGGGGTGACAGAGGCACAGAAAGCCCCTTGCTGAGGGGCAGATTTAACAGCTTTCATTAAATTTTACATGCCAAACCACCGGCAATATTCCTTCCTCTTTAAAAGAAAGATTTTAGGACTTTTTAATTTTGTCACCAGCTGAGGAACATTTCAAAACTAAGTGAAAACTGGCAAGCACAGCAAGCATTACCCTCCTCCATCCCCAGTAACACATACAATTGCTTAAGGACAGCACTATACTACAGTGCTTTTCCCTCCCCCCTCCTTTTTTTACTGTACAAGAAATTTGAGACTGGGGAGAAAAAAAAAGGAGTAACTTTGGCCTGAAAACAAACAAAAAACCCTGCCATCAAGAAATTCACATAAAACCTTCCTAGATGGATGTACAGATTGCATATAGCCTAGTATGGAGGAAAGGACATGCTGAATATCGGAGTAGGTGATTTTTCACTGAACAAAAAAAGTTTTTAAAAAGACAATAATAATAATAATAAAATAATAATAATAAAATAATAATAATAAAATAATAATAAAAAATAAAAATAATAATAATTAAAAATAATAATAATAATAATAATAATATTAAAGGGAGGGGGAGAAATTGAACTATGCTTAAGCACGGCAGTCCTAAGCATGACTTCATTCAAAGACAAACCGGGCTGCCGTGGGTATTTTTAGCTCATAAGTGGGTGCTCATATGCCATATGTAGCTTTTTACCACAAAGTGTTATAGCCTAAATATAGGCTCATGCTCCTGTTCACAGTAGAATTGTGGAAATCCACGTTCCAGTCTAAAGCCACAAGGGAAGCAGCAGCTCTTAGCAACAATGACTCTGAGGTTAGAAAACCTCCCCCCAAAACCCTGTCCAACTTTCTTGGAGACGTGTATTAAGTTAAAGGGTTTTAAGGATCCTTTATTCAGTGCCCAGATTCACTTCAGTCACAGCTCATTTGCTTCCCTTGCCAACAATTCCTAAATTCGCTGTCTCGGGTCTTTTCTCCTAAGATATCACTACGACGGCTGTCTCTGGTGTGTTTTTCAGGGGAGGGGAATAAAGGAGACATGGCAGTTTAAGCAGTTCACAGAACCGTAACAGCATTATAACAAGAAGGACTTCTGGGCAGCGGGGGGGGGAAGTAGCTTTTAACACAGGGATGGGGCAAGGAGATGGATCGCTAGGACTGGAATGAGGTGGAAGAATCTGGCAAACTCGACCCTTCAGGAGGGGAAAAGACCTGGATTTGGAGCAGCCAGTAGCAACATCCTGCTGCGCTTTTTTTTTTTTTTTTTTAAGTAGGCTTAAAATCACAGGGCAGAGAAAGGAAGCAAATAAAAGAACTGGCTTAAAGGTTAGACCACCAACAGCAATGAAAGAAAAGATGTCTTCTTGTCTACAGTTTCCTTTCGGTTGCCTACTTTTTATGTAAAAAAAAAAAAAAAAAGTATAAACAACCCTTACTTAACTGCTTGCTTGCAAAGCAATATTCACCTCTGCAGCTCCCCAGAGCTGCTGCAGCACTGTAAGCCCTGTGAAAGGCTACGACGGTGCAGGAGGAGGGAGAAGGAGGAAATGGCACAGAGGAGCATGGAAGCTCCAGATGTGAAATGTTATTGACCATCACACCTCCCACCCGGGCCATCTGCAAGAGCCCCGCTCTGCCCAGCTCTGCCGCTGGCATAACCTTGAGGCCCTCTGGAGTTGCTCAAACTGCACCTGCATGGGATTAAGTATCCTGATAGTGAATGATAGCCTTGCCTGCTCAGTCTGAACAGCTTTCACCAGATCAAACAGCAGCAAGAGGAGGAGAAGGAAGAAAAAGCAGCAGAAGGAACAGCACAGCAGTGCCTTCCCGCCTGGACAGAATAAGCAATAATATTGATTTAGGTTGCTAGACTTGTTCAAGGCACCACCTGCAAAAATCTGTGCATAAAATTCTTATGTACCTTTGGATCAGTGTTGGTTGTTGCGGCTCACCCTAATTACAGCCTGTCAGAGACGCGGACCGAGCCTGGAACTCAGAAATACCTGCTAAGACCCCACTGCATTTTATAATGACTTTTTCACCTCCTTTTGAATCAGCAAATTTATGGTCACTGGGCATCTGAAATTCAGAAGTATATGGGCAGAGGAGATGTAGCACTAAGAATGTTTGCAAGGCATCAGTCAAGCTGCTTGCTTCAAATTTTGCTAATCCTAAAAAGAATTTGTAACATTACAGCATTCAAAATATTCCTGAGCATTCATGTGAATTGAGATAGCAATGATTTTTTTAATCCCTTGGAAATACAGCTCCTAAAACTATGCAAGGGGCTACCACATCAGTTTGAGAGTCACTTCTGGTCAAATAAGGAAGATAGATTACAGAAAGGACATTTTTATTAAAAAGAAATGGAAGAAAAATATTGCCATAACCATTTTCCAATATGTTTCTATGTATACAAGCAAATTCATTCTGCTTAAAGGCTTTGTTTGGAAATAGTGTTTCCCAACTTTCAGAAAAAAACAATGTTATTGCTAAATTAGAGTGAGAGCTTTAGAATACAAGAAAGTCCAACTAATCCCAAACTTCAAGAGGTTTTCTTTTTTTGTGCCCTTCCCCTGTCCTTTATGAAGAGCAGACTATCACTTCTTAGAATTTCTATTTCCACGTAAGAGTATTAGAAATATTGACTAATTTGACATGCATGTCATGGAATATTGGCATGTTAACAAACTAACCTCGAAATGCACTGATACTCTTACAATACACCAGCACCAGGTAGAAAAACACTGTAGTACTCATACACTGACCTAGATTTAAGAGGAACAAGGGGATGGAAACCTGATCATTTCCATAAAGCTACCTTTTATTCCTGCCCCCCCTCCCCTCTCCCCCCCCCGCCCCCGCTATTCCACTCATCTGCATCTATCCATCCTCCCAAACACACACTGCTACTCCCTAAACTTGCAATCATAGCACGTGAAGCTTAAAAGCTAGCTGGAATCTCCCACCTATTTCATCAGCATTTAATTCAGCAAAAAGTCAACTGCTCACATACAAGTGCTAAAAGAAAAAAAGCAAGGAGGGAGGGCACAGGTGCACATATTTATGCACGGTGAGACAAAAGTGTTGCCAGATTCAGGAAAAGGCCTGAATGTCCTCCAGCACCTAAAAAGTTCAATAGTACCCTAAAAACGTGCTGCTAGAAATGGAATTTATACAAACAAATAAGGAAAGCTGATCTGTTCATTTACTGGGTAGAGTGACATCAGTATGACATCAGCAGCAGCCAATCACAGTGCTCCATATGTATCTGGTGTTCTTGCACTATTTCATATTTATGGATAAACACCAGGAGGGTGTTAACCCTAAGCTGTGTTTTTCTTCCCCAACATAGTCTAAATAAAGCAGCTGCTTACATTCAAGCATCAGACCTGACCAAAAAAAAAAAAAAAAGGTACAGCCTCTCATCTCAGCATGTTCTTTGACAAATCCAGAAACAATATGTGGAAAGAGGGGGTAGAGCAGCTGGAGCTACGTGTCACCGCTTCCTGAAAACCTGTAGGCAGGCCCAAAGCTTCAGTTTGGTTCTTCCTTGGCTAGAAGATGCAGAAACAGGAGAAAAAAGCACATAGGGTCAAACATTGGGTCAAGGCTTTTGTTGTCACTGAAAAAACGAATGCAATTGTTATTTCCACCTAAGGTACTTTCAACTGTCTGAACAAGTGAAGTACTGTTCCTCTTCCTCCAACAACACCACCTCCTCTGACGTCTTCTTTTGGGGTGGGGGAATAGGTTTTTTTAAGGCAAGAAGCGAAGCCTGTTGCTCGCTGACACAACACACAATCCTGGGCATGCACGGTGTACACAGTTCAGGCAGACCACAAAAGGCTGTGGTTCCCCACACCAACGCCCAGGCTTTCACAGCTGGCCCTGGGGGCAGAGCAAAGGGCAAGCAACCCGCACATCTGGAATCATCAGAGCCTACACACAGCCCAGTGTGAAGGTCAGGCTTTTGCTGCTCTGGCAAAGCCATCAGCATCGCAGGGGCAATGCAGAGGTTTTTCCTCACCAACCAGTAACAGTATACTTTCCAAAAGGAAATTTGTGATGCTTCTCATGGCACCAAGCAAAACCAAAACCAACCTGCCACCATCCTTTCCCTTAACCATGCTTTAGCCTACAGACTGACCACCCTAAGGCACGTACGAATGCATGTGCAGAGAGACACACACACGCTATAGGCATACACGAGCCTAGTAACAGACTTTCTTTTGACGTTCAAACCTGCACCTCAAGAGCAGGACTTCTGAGGCAGCAGCCTTGGCTGGAAGCAAACACGAGGCCGAGTTCAGCACACTGGCTTTGAGTTGAACTGACACCTCTATGACTGATGTCCCATTCTCACCAATAGACGTAGCAAATTTTCAAAGGGAAAAAAAAAAACCAAACGGCCAAAGCTAACTTCAAATTATTTCCTCCAGATACTTTGAAAGATACTATTTCTCTGCTCATGCAAAATCCACATATAAGCATTCTGATTATATTATGCACCACCTTATAATTAACATGGCTCAAAGAAGCAGAGGCTGCGATACAAATATAAAGCTAATGAGCTGACTTAAAAGACAGAACATGTAGCGCAAAAAAAGTTTTATTGGCCAGTCCTGTATCCTGGTGCCACTTAATCAAAACCAGCTCATTTTACTTGTACTATATTGCCCAGAGCTAAAGCCTGGCGAGCTGGCTCTGCCATTTACTACTTTTTCTTCAGCTATGTCTATTCCCCAGCTATGAGAATACATATATTCATTACATGTAAATAGCACCACACAACTAAATACAACTGAACAGAACAGCATCATTATATTTAGATTATATTTATAATTAAAATATGTATATATATTAGTGTCAAAGATGTATTTGTCTTCTTTCCTCCACGACATTCTCTGCTAGTCCAGGATGCTGTATTATAGCCCATCATGATAGCTTTATTGCTACAGGAAGAGAAATTCCAGCCTCTTCCAAGGCTTTCTCTACATAACCCTTGTGGGAACTATTCATGGATAAATGTACAGAAACTGTACCTAACTGTGTCTGTAACTCAGATGGCCACTCGGCACCACACATAGAGCATTACAGAATAAATAGGAATACTTTTGCAAAAGAAGCTGGGGCAAGCGTGGGGGAGAATGCGTGTCAGGTGGTAGGCCTACAGCTTAAAATCCCATGAGGGAGATTTTCGGTATCTTACAAAGCATGGAAATTTGCTGTAAGAAGGGAATTTGTTTCTAAAGGCATGCTGAAATACTGTATAAGCCTGCTTTCTGTCATGGGCTCTACTTCCAAAGGATACAGCTACTTTCTCAGAATTCACTGGCTCATCCCCAGGGGGATGCATTAACCACAAGGTCCATTCAGAGGGAGGAGCTAAACCTGGATCAAGATGATTTATGAGATCAATTAGAGAACGTCATCTAGAGATACTATTTTCATCACGCTCACAGCCCTACTCTGTCTGTTCTTGTTCTCATAATTTAAAAATCTACAAACAAACCACGAAAATGCAACAACACTGCTTTGCTTATCATTGACCACTACTGGCCAATAATTATCCAGCTTTTTGTGTTTTTTCACAAGAGAAAAAAAATATTATCAGCGATGGGAACCATGTTCAGTATGCATTTACGGCTAAAAACAGTTTAAAACCCAAGGCAAATGCCTTTTACCTCGAAGTTACATCGTTCTTCGTATTTTATACTACCTTAAAAGCGCTGGTACATAAAATCTCACAGTATCATTCACATAAGCTCTATCATTTTGTCCCCGTCCCGAATTTTCTTATGGTGAAGTGATCTGCAAACACCACTATCTGAAAGACCAATAAGAAGGACACTGTATTTATAACTCTTAGAGGGAACAGAAAGGTAACACCTTAGAACAAGGAAAAAGAAATAAACACATACTTCTCATTCCCTGCCTTACTGATCGGAACATCTTCCACCAGAAAGCCATGGTGTTTCACTCACCCCTCTAACCTATGTCTTTTCCAGAACTGTTGAAGCATTCACAAATCACAAATACATCCAGTAAATTAAGATTAGACCATCTGGACTACCATTACCTAAGGGTGAAATAAACTTAATAACTAGCTGAAACACAGGACTTTCAGCTAATATAGTCATTATAGCCACTCGACAAGATAACTCCCAATAAAGAAGGCATGGTTTTCCTGATGGAGGGGTGGAGTAAGGGCCATTTTGGTTCTCCTTTTTGCAGAGAGTGAGCGGGCCCTACGGTTCTCAGAACCTACACAAGCCCGCAAAATATGGAAACAGTGATGTAGCTTATGCATTCAGACTTCTCTGTAAAACCCTCCAGTTTCCACATTTCATATTATTTACTCCAACAGAGAACTGGTAGTTAATATTTGGTGGAGCAGTTATACAGAAAGGCTCTTCAGTCTTCAGATGACCAGAAAACTTCTGTAATACACTAAATATAGACGCTATAGACCAGTGACCTGGGCAGAATAATTAGAGGACTGAAACCTCAGGAAGGGTCCGAATTTAAGTTAGGAAATATGTAACAGCTGTACTTCAACTGCACAATAACAAACTTTTTCAATGACAAAGACCCTTTTTGTGCATTTTGCCATTTCCTGAACAAGCCTTCAGAAGAGACAGGAAGCCTGGCCATAAGGCTGGGCAGTTCCTCTGACACTGGAAAGAATGAAGAATTGCGGTCATTATTATTTTAAGTTATACTACCAGAGCAGAATTTCAGTTCTTTTATTTATAATGATTTGAACTGGCTCCTATAAACTTTTATTGAAAAAGCCTCTAATTTAAATCATATGATAAAATAAGATTCTGCCGGCGAGCCTGCTTTCTCGCCCTCTCACGTGCACACATGCCCCAAAGACACCAACACAGCAAGAGGGGAGCGACTGTAGCTTCAAACGCTTGCTGCGTTGGAGGAGAAAGAAGGGCGAGACTGTAAGAGAGAAGGAGTTGTAGGTTATACCATAAATACCCACTCTAAAGCAGAAAGCAGTGTGAAAAGTAGGAAGGCTATTCCCATTCTTACAAAAATACATCTGAGGTCATCTAAAAGCATTAATAAATCTTCTCATCCTTTTACCCAATCATTTTCTAATATTAGCTAGGCCAGTTTAAGGGCATGTGTTACAGTATCAGAATTCAGAGACGGGGGAAAAAAAAAATTAAAAAGGGCAATTTATCCAGCTGTTTATTCATAACTGCTCCCTGAAGGACAGCTACTGCACAAACGCTGGCAAGCCCCCCTGGAGGCACGCCAGCAGCCAAAACCACTCCACCACGCCAAAAGTTCAGTAGCACACACGTGCTCTGGCACTGCGCTGCCGGAAGCCAGTGACACACACACGGGCATGCTCCTCGCATGGCTTCTCACCAGGCTGATGGCACGGCAGCCAGATAAGGCACCCAAAAAGCAGCAGCGTTACTGGGTGGGTGCTCCAGAGGAGGAAGGAAGCCTCCAACTGTTCCGTCGGGGCTCAGACCGACATGGGCAGATGCACCCCTCGCCCTTGCCTCCAGCCCGGCGGCGGTGGAATAAGTGACTCGGTGGCCGGGCCTGCTGGTTTGCTGTGGCTGGCACTCAGGCAGCTGGCTTCTGAGAGAACAAGCACTGGCTTTTCATCCTGTAAGCCCTTTTCCAACAACCACAAAAAAAAGTCAAAGAAAAGTCAAGTGACAAACTGTTGACAGACACACCTCTAATGCTGTTCATTCTCATAAGCCAAAGTCATCTTCAACAGACTCAAAATACAAATGCCATGTTATATATCAGTTACTGTAAGAGAAAACTGCCAGTTTTGCTTGTTTATCTCCCTGTTCCCATCCAAATCAATGTTTTGTTACTGTAATCAACAGCTACATACATATGGTGCCAAATATTTGACCCTCCTGACTTCCAACTTTAGGCATTTAGTGCATCTTTAAAGGCAAATTACTGTCATATATCAAAACACTGGGTTTTTTGGTTGTTTTTTTTTTTTTTTTAAATCTTTTTCCCTCCCTTTTTTGTTTGCATTTTTTACTTCACATGTGACATCAGAGTCTGTAAGATATGCCAGAAGAGCCTCACAGATACAGGTTTACTAAAGAACAGCTACACCATTAACTCCCAAACACTGCAGCAGCCTGAATCCTGCCATTTCATTTTTAGGAGGAAAGGGTTATCTTCCCATTAAGGCTTCCCTGCAAGGACAACAAGAAAAGGTGCCAATTAACACCAAGTGCTCTGGCAGCAGGCTGTGTGGATAGGTACTTGCCCACGGGCAATTAGACAGGAGAAATTTGCCCCACATCAGGTGGTTGCTGGGTGACCTAAATTACCTCATTAAGAACAGGATCCTGCTTGTCTCAACTTCATCTGCCCAGAAATGAGGCATCTCCCTGGCGATGACAGATGAGCAAAGCAGCCTGTCTGGTGCAGGTCACCAGCTGAAAACGCCTCTTCAGGGACGGCCGCCAGAGCCCCCAGGCCTGCAGCTTGCCTCGGGATGCCCCATCCTGATGGGTCTGACGGGAGTAAGAGTACCCTGCACCCAAAAGCCCGGAGTATTCACTCACCTGATTTCTATACAGTGTTCTTTTATTTTTCTGAAGGCATGTTATGATCTACATCCAGCTGGCTTAATGTATAAAATTTTTTAAGGCATTAATTTTGCGGTGGTAGAGCTGTGCAATAAGTAGCCTACTGAAAGCTGTTCCAAGAGATATCATGAAAGCGTTATCAAGGAGGTGTTTTATTTTCTTATTTTTTTTTTTTACTACTCCATTCAATCTCTTGTTCCAAAATACCTAAAGTATAAGTCCGCACTGAAGACTAACATACAAAATAAGTAAATGACGTAGGTTTTTTTATTGCAATATTGCTTTCTAATCATTAAGACTAATGGCTTTCATTTATTCCTTTGTCTTAAAAAGTTATTTTAAAGGAGGAGAAAAAGTTTGCTCCAGGCTTAGTCCTTGTATGCCAAGTTTCAGTCACCATTGAATTTTAATGGCAGAGTTATAAACCCTTGAAAGCAAAAATTTATAATGGAAATGCTGACACAGAAACAGCTATAGCTAGCAACACAGGTGACACTACTCTAATGTATTGATTCTCCCCTGTTAACCTGTTCCTAGGAGCTTAAGATTTTGTGCCTTTAGAAGACTGACAAAAAGGATTTCTGCAATTGTATTCACTCAGGTTAGAAGTCAAAGGCTTTACACATTGTACAGCCGTTCCCGCTTTGTCAAGAACCCGAAGTACCTGGTCAGTAGGATGCCCCAGGTTTGGGATTTTTATTGTTTGGGTGTTGTTTTGGGTTTGGTTTTTTTTTTAGCAGGTTGCCTATTTTGGAAAAGTGCAGGGAAGAGAAGAATCCAATCAAGGCACACACATGCAGGGGAGGAGAGAAAGAAGAATTAATATATAGCTTAAAGAATGTAAGAAATAGCAGGAGACAATTGACAGGGAAAAGAAAAATGGACTATAAGAGAGAAAGGAATTGTAACTGAGCAGGAAGTGGAAGAGAAAATCCACATTAAACAAAAAACAGGAAAGCACACAAGAGAACAAGCCACAGGAGAAAGCGGAGCAAACAGACAAAAACCAAAAGAACGGGAAAAGAGAAGGAAGACAACGTATTTTTAATACAAACCTAACACGAACTTAATGCTTAGACAAAAAGGAGAGGACAGGCAGCATGAAGAGCAAAGAATCAGACTCATAAAAGCCTACTACTAATGTTTGTTTTGCTGGGTTGTTTTTTTACCGTATCCTTCTTCATACACTCAATTGTGCTCTGTATCTCTGGCAGAAGTCCAAAAATTCTGTCAATGCCAGGAAAGCGGTGACCAAAACATTTCACACTTTCAGCTGAAGTCAAACAGCTGCTTGTTTTGGGGCAAATCCTGAAATTAATAAAGGACTTTTA
The DNA here is from genome assembly GCF_000687185.1 of Egretta garzetta. Taxonomy (NCBI): domain Eukaryota; kingdom Metazoa; phylum Chordata; class Aves; order Pelecaniformes; family Ardeidae; genus Egretta; species Egretta garzetta. The sequence goes on from NW_009259588.1 coordinate 3,478,725, forward strand.
TAATCTGCCGGACTCACTTGTAAGAAAGCATCGCTTGTGTTTCAGACTTCATGTTAATACATACCACCACCATCCAAAAAATGACCATTTAAATGATACCAGGGTGCTTTCAAAGCAAGATTGAGATTCACAAATAATCAGAATGCTCTACATAAGTCATTTCCTGAACATATGCTCGCAAAAAATACAGCACATGTAACCGAAGCTCCACATGCTCACAGGTAAGCATAACATATCAAGCAGTGTAGGAAGAGGGGATTTTTTTGTTTTGTTTTTAATAAACAGCATATGAACAAAACAACAACACATATAGTGGAATTAAGAGGGAAAAAAAAGGGTAAGCAATCTGCAAAGGCCAGCACAAGGCAAGCTCCATCTGCAGAACTACGAGGCTTTGAAATCTTCAAGAAGCCAAGACTGGATCCTGAGGATATCCAGGACACTCCACATTCCCAGCTATTTTTATGTATAGCCGGAACTGTAGAAGCCCATACTTCAAGCAGAAGCCTTTTCCCATAAATTAAGCTAATGAGGCATTATTTTAAGAAAAAAGCCCCTTCCCTCCCCCTCCCAGGACTGCATTCTCTTTAAGGATATGTTATTCTGAAGTTAATGGCTCTGACCCTACGCCAGGCCGAACAGCCATAAACAGCGATAATTCCGGAGCAGTTCTGAAGCTCAGTCTTAAATGCCAAGCGGAGTCCAGTGCACCGAGCTCTGCCTCCCAGTCAGGCTTATCCCATCCTCTTCCCACCCTCACCCTTCTGCTTCAAGGCAAAGTGTTGCAGGGCAGAGGGTCAGGCAGTAAGTATGTAAAGCCTGAACAAAGTTTTCTGGCAATGCCTTTGAATGGCGATGCTATTTCCTCTTAAAAAAAACCCCAAAACATCGGTGAATTTTGACTGCATTGGGCATAAATATTAGATGACAGGAAAATTATCTTATTTAATGTCTGGAAAAATAAATGGCATGCAGGTTTGTGCTGGTGTGCTACTGTAACATTTGGCATGATCTCACTGGAAGGATTGTGTCATGCTGACGGATTAATGAGCTCCAAGAGAAATGAACAGATAAATACGGCATAAGCAAGCGACCTGCACCGACAGAGTTACTGCACGTAAAGGCTGCATGTCTCACCTGTATTTGTCACTGCTCAGCAGACTCAACAGATGATAAAACATAAATGGAACAAAGCCAGAATATAACTTCACAGGCAGAGAGGATAATTTTATAAAAACTATGCTTCATCCCACCAGTTAAGGGGGGGAGGGAGGGAAGGATTCCCAAAATAGAAGGAAAAAACCCCAGAACAACCAGCCTAATGAATGTTATAAAGGAAAGATAAATCTTTTTCCCCTCTTTCCATTCCTTAAAGATGACCTTTTTGACTTCACAGGACTTTAAATCACTTTAGATAAGTGATTCAACCTACCAATTTGTAATGTATATTCTCTCTTCTATAAGAAGCTAAAAAGAAAAGTTTAAGCTTTTATGTGAGTTCAACCAGTTAATTGTTTTCTATCACTTTTCCTGTGCATATAAAACACACTTGATTAAAGAGTAAGTATTCAATGCTGGTCCCAGTAGGATGCTTTGTGTTTATGATCCATTTCTGAATTGTGTTAACTGACCTAAAATGACCTATTCTAAATTCAAAGCAGGAATTCTAAAGTTTATAAAACTTTTTAAACTAGTTAACAAAACAAGATCAGGCTGAAGTTCTTCTGTCTACATTAGAAAACTGGAGCAAACTATCAAGCTCAAGGCTTTTTATTAAAATATAAAAAAGAAAAGGAAAATGCTGAAGTATTTCAGAAAGAACAAGAAAGGAGATTTCAATTCCTGTCTCTTCCTAACCAAAGACAACAAATCCCAAAAGAATAAATCTCACAGTCAGGTCAAAAAGTGTGAAAAAGCATGGATTGCTTCTTATTTCAGCCAACTGTGTTTGCTCATCACTAAATCAGTATTTTCTATGATTTTTTGCAAAAAGCATTTAAAATGGCATGCAAAAACCCCTACTCTACTTGTAAAGTATTGGCATTTCCATGACTTTCAAAACATGCAGTGCAGCTGTGGTTTGTTTGCATTTTCTTCTCTCAGGACAGCTAAGGACTTTCAAAACATTGTATTCCTGCGAGGAGATGCTGAAGGCAGTCGCAGCTGAACCCTGGCAGTACCCATGCAGAGGACTGCAGTGGTTATTCCCGCACACAGCTCATCCCCCAGCCCCGAGGCTGCCCACCCAGCAGCAGGCTGGGCTGGCCTGAGTATAAGGCTACTCTGAACATAAAAACACTGGTTTGGGTTTGCTGGGCTGAGCTTCGAGCTACTATGATGAAGGAGAAGTTTCACGGGGTGGGGGGGGAGGTTCCAGCTGAAAAGGAAATGTCCCCAGGGGACAGGAATGGCTAACAACATCAGGAGTTAACCATTTTGGCCACCTGAGTTTAACTCTGCTGTGATACTGAACTGACACGAGGCACACAGCAAATGCACAGCCTGCTGTAATAGTAACAGCATGCAGAAGGTAACATGGAGGCAACAGGAATTACGCCACCCATGATCTTAACTAATTATTTATCCAACAAGGTAAATGCAGGAAAGCAGCAGTTAGAGACGACCACCACTCAACATTGCTCCACACCATCAGCATCTCCCTGGCACTGGCACCAACATTTAGGTCCAGAAGTTCAGAGCTCCCCCACATCTTGCAACCCTCAATTTTTGGGCCTCCTCTAGCAACAGAAGTACCTGACGCTGGAGATCGCCCCTGTAACCTTTGCATTTGGTGGTAAAAGAAATGAGACAAGTTCAAAGTGTGAATTCAAGCAAGAGCAATGGACAATGAAGCAGTTGTGTCAGCTTACATAAAGCAGCCTTTCACCTCTGCAAAGGTGCAGACAAGCATCTCTAAAATAACGCACTAAGGCAAAATAACAACACACCACCACAGCCACAAGAGGCCTAAAATAGGAGCCTCAAGAGTTATTGTAACTAGATGTTGGTTATTTCTTGTATTATGCAGTCAGAAGACTTCTATTTCCAATTTCTTTCTGTTTATAGTCCATGCTCCAAAAGATCACTAACATCAACAAGCTATTCTCAGCTTAGGTAGCAGCACCAACTTCTTTTTCACTAACAGAAAAACCTGATAATTGAGAAATGAAAAATTCAGGCAAGGTCGCCTCAGCAGTTCGTGGATACTCAGGAACTACTCTAACACAGCTCCTCAACACTGGTTCCTAGGACAAGAGATTGTGATTTTTAATGTAAGTATATAGAACAGTCAACATCAGTATAAATATAAGACACAGCTGATAATCATGGGGAAGGTACTTGCTCTTTTACTAAAAAAGCCGTATTTGGAGGGTGGGGGGTACAGCAAGTGATAACACAATGATAGGTAAAACAAAGACAAAAACACCACCACAGTGAAACCTTTGAGCTTAAGAACCTTGAGAACCTTTGAACACATTAATTATTAAATATTTAAATATTGCAACAGACTTTCCCATGTTTTTACATCATACTTTCACAGCAATGGCAGTTCATCCTTTCAAAGCAGTAAGGGAGGAGGGAGAAGAGGGATTACTTGTGACATTTTGTTTTATTCTGTGGAGGCTTTTTAAATTCTAAGGCTTCTTAAATGAGAAGAATACAGGAAAATCATAGCACATGCTATTACAGAAAAAAGTTTAGCAGATCACCCAGTGATGTACTATATTTGGCAACCAAAAGCTTATGCTCCTTTGGCCACTGTCTGTGGTTTTGCTTCATACACAGTACACAACGGAAGGGACCCTGATCTTCAACTTGCACATATACAGACCACTGCAGTAAGAATAAAATAACATCTGAGTAGG
>NW_009259588.1:3482621-3495517 GCF_000687185.1 Egretta garzetta
TCAAAAGTAGTGAAGTCTTGGGACATCCCATTCCCTTCCCTCTGTTGCAAAACTCATAGAAGCAGAGCATATTAGGGAGCAGGGGAGCACAGAGGTCAAGAACTGGAGTAATACCCGCTTTGCCTGAAAATTATGCAGATTTCTTCATAGACAAAAGAGACACCAATGGAATATACTCAAATACTTCCCATATTATTCTAGAAAGGGATGTATGGGGCAAGAGGTGGAGATAGAAGTAGCAAACATCCGTCAGGAACAGGTAGCTTGGAGGCCAGGTGCCCACAAGAGAATGCACCAGGGCCACAACCAAAATTTATCCCTGGTCTGCTGCAATGAGCCCATCATACACAACAGGATCCCTGCAGCATAAACTCCGTGTGTGGAAGAGGCCAGAGTCCACTCCTTCCCACTTCAGCAGGGGTATTCCCTGCACATGGGGCAGCCAAGCCTCTGGGCACTCACAGGCAGCACAAGGTACTTACAAGTTTACTGTCAGGGGCCAAAAATTCTAGCCAGCAGATTATTTTTTCTGCATCCCCTATTACTTTAAATCTCCTGGTCTTTTTCCTTTTTGGGAAACACTGACTCACACAGTGTTTATCTGGGAAGAGTGTGTGTTTGGTTTTGGGGTGGGTTTTTTTTTTTTTTTTTTTAAACAGACTTTATCAATTCCTTTGAATTTTCTCTAGGCAACAATTTTTTCCTAGTTACTTTCAAAATACAACATGGGTTTTGTTTGTCAGCTTTTGGAGGGAACTGGCTTTAAAATGATGGTCTAGGTATATTCTCTTCTCCAAGCTGTGCCCTGTTGAGAGTCCTGCCTGAGGATGTAGCAGCATTGCAATGGCTTTGAGTTTCCAGGTGCTGGACTAATGCAGTCTATTAAGGATTTCAGCATTAGAATAAGTAAAGGCAGGTGGCTTTTGCTCTTTCATTGCTCTTAGACTTAGCAACTAGTTATAAGTCAAAGATGTGTTTGACAGCCAGAGAGTTATTCTAACTCATTTTCTACCATCACTGTCTGTCCACCCCAAATAACTTCTCTCTAAGCAATATGGGCTTCCAGGTTTCTAAATCTCCATCAGCTAATAAAAGTGAACCTAAAGTTCCCAAGCTACAGCATAAAATGAAGTATGCATCCAATATTTCCTTGGTTTCATTATTAAAGAAAGTCTGGAGAATAAATCAGTGGGCCCCACTTTGACCAGGTGTCTTCAGAAAGCAAGGGACAGTATGAGCAAACCCACTGAATCTTCTTCGTTCATCCCTTTGGCACAGCAGAGTCTCCTCTTTGCCTGAACGCAAGTTAAAAACTGTGACAGGCAGTATCTACTGGTAAGACGACTACATTTTTAGTAATGTTACTGAAGACCGGGCAGAGCAATGATTGCCTGCTATCACAGTGTTGCTACCTACAGCTACTAAAATACTGGGATGGTGCAAGCTGAACAAATTCATCCTTGTTGCTTTGTTCCTACTCTAACAGATACATCATGGGACAAAAGATGCATCAAGGGCCAGCACTGCCACATGCTCAAGATTTTATCAGAACTCTCATGGATTTGGTGGGGTTTTCTTACATACTTAGTTTAAACTGTTAACTTGGCAATCACATGAAGTAATTACTTGAGAAATGCAGCTTTCCCCAGCCTCATATTTACAGAGAAAAGTTCTTGGAATAAAGATCCCCAAGTACCATATCACTGATTGGTCAAAGTTTTGCTGGAGGGCTAAAAAGTGATGCTCCTAACATACATACACACAGAATGGACCAAACTCTTCTCTTGATCCTGAAACCACCAGTGCAGCCACTCCTCTGACAAAAATCAACACCCTGCTAAAAACATATATCCTCTTGCTGTGAGCAGGATCTGAGGCAAAGCTGCTTGAGAAGAGCTGATCATCCCTGTGTGCAGAAGAAAATACAATGAATTGGAAGAGAGCTTGTAAAGTTTGTCACTACGCATCAGCATGCCACATCCCTACATTAAGATATTTTAAAATAAGGTGGGAAAAGCATTACAACGCTCACTTGATAACACTCCCTAACCTCGTATATTGTTATTGCCATCCGTTTCTGGGTTTAAGAGAGGTTTTTTTTGGTTTAAGTTTTTTGTCAGTTTTCAATTTCAGTCAGTATGCCAACTTTCACAGACTAGTGAATTAAAATGGTATTTCAAATAAGATTTCAAAAACAAATATTACACATTACTCCCCCAAAATCAAGTCACATTATATGAACTGCAGTGTCCTCCTACTTTTGATACTATAATTTTGACAAAAAAAAAAAAAGGCTTTCCAGTTTCTCTGGCCTCATTTCCACATTTATGTAACTAAGCTATTAAGAACCGTGATTCTGTACCCAGACACATAGTTTCTAACTCATTATGTTTCTGCTATTCAGATACACACAGGTTCTATTTTTAGATCTATTCCCTTATTCTTTGGTGTAAGTGTTTACATGAGGACTAAACCCGAAGCTCACTGAGCAGCAGCTCTTGGTTCCCCTTCCTCTGCCTGTTTGAGTGGGAGGACCACAGGCGACCTTGTCTTCTTGCCTCTCTTGCCCAACTCACTATTTATTTCACAACTCATCCAACAGAGTGGCCAGCAGTGTTCGAAATTCATTCAGATCTTCTTCCCAAATCCTTCAGCTCTAGATCACTTGAACCTGCCGATTTATACAGCAGCTCTAATTTTTCAAATGGCACTCTTAAAATCCTTTCTGTGAGCAGCCAGATTTGCAAGACTGCCAGTCCTTCCCGCGCCTGGACCTCGCACTCTCTCATTGGGAGCATTTTGAACTCACTTTGTACTGGCACGTGACTCCTGCAGGCATCAAGCAGCACAGGATATGTGAATGAACACAAGCACACACACACAAGGCCCCTTCCTTATTTGGAAAAGGTTAATTAGAGAAAAAAATATTTCCTAGCTCAAGCATGTTGTTTTTCTCATTCACCAGCAGATAAGCTTTAGAATACTTTGAGAAGTACTACTCTCCAGTCCTACTGCATGCACTTCAGAAAAAAAAAAAAGATACCACAGAAAAGATATCTGCAGTACGAACAGCTTACTGTATAAAAATGCACTTCCATTAAAATCAAAAGTTCTGTTTTATTTTTTTGTTAAATGATCCGCCACCACCAGTTGCACGTACATGGAAAACATGCATTTCTGGACAGCATGCCCTGCCACAGACTAACAAGCAGCTCAAAAGGGAAGTTTTCAATTATCCCACTCCACGCACATCATTCCAACTGGAAGGATATTGCAATCCACAGATTAACCATGAATTAAATTTATATTAAAAAATAATATCCTGCATTTTACATCCTAAATTAAAACAGATGTAATTAAAGCCTTTGAAAGTAATTTTGGCTAGTGCTTCATTTATATCTACAGCTAAAGCAGACACTTTCTCAGGCATTTGTGCCAAATTTGACTAATTCTTCTGCTCTGTGTTTTAATTACTGTATATGCTTTCCTGTTGCAGTTAAGAATATACATTACACACTTGAGCAGCCAATGCTATGACAAAGTATGCTTTTTTTTTTTTAAGGCTAGTGGTGTTTCAAATCATTATGTGATACCAGCAAAGCTCTACAGCTTGCAGATGCTTCTGCTATATACTGCTATAGATAGTCTGTACATACACACGCCCACTCCCCATAACCCACACCTGACCTTGGCTGCAGCAACACACAGCACATCCAGAGCAACCTCACAGATGTAAGAGAAGCAACACAGCATCACGTTCCAGCCAATGTTCCGCTTAAATACTATTGCACTTTTCCTGCTATGACACCTATATTAAAGCCAACTTCAATAAACATTTCCTTCTTAAAACAACTGATTTGTTTGGGGTTAGATTCCTTGCATCCCCATCCCTCGTGTGCAAATGCACAAAAAGCAATCCAGCCAAGAATTCAGTTCGTATAGCACAGCCCTGTACCAGTGTCCCTGGAGAATCCCAGCCTCCTAATTTATGGGTTGAATTTCAGAGACTTGATAACAGTTATTCTTTAAGTTCAAGAGTCCATGTCAGACAACAAGGTTTGGAGATCACCCCTTCCCGTGCAAGTTTTAAGTTTCCAGTCCACTTGTAAAGTTAAACAGGGGGAATTTCAAGTGCAAAAAAATGTAAACTGCTGCAACCCAGTCCTTGCTTTGCTTGGCTTAACCGATGAGTTACCTCCCCAGGCAGCCAGATGCAAACTGCTAGTAATGCTGGAGTTTTAGATAATTGCATTTGGTGAGATTGTCCTGCAGCCTTGTTTTCCTCCCTGGCTTTGTAGACCAAACCACACAATGAAGTCACTTCAAAATGCATGTATTGCATACTGTAGGTATGTGTGTACATACACATTGTCTACGGTTTACACTGAAAGATCAGCGAGCAAGTTCCTCCTGAATTAAGCCAACAGTGTCTAGACCAACTGCTTCAGTCAGTTTAAATTTTAAAAAAATAAAAATAAAAAGGGAACATCTGCAAGCAGAAGGAAATCACAGCTGTCTTAAAACTTAAAGTAAATTATGTGGGAAGATTTGCAGATTAAAAAACTGAAGTGTATTTTAAATAGTAATTTTTTTGAGTACTGGAAAGTTTTAGATATTTTAAATAAGAATAACATGTATACTTTTTGCATAGCTATGGATCCAAGTCTGCTCTCAGCTGTACAAGCAAAAATTCAAACTCATTGCAGAGAAATCATCAGAACTGTTTGTTACATCTCTGTGGATTCGAAATAGTAGAGCTTGGCCAAAACCTCAGAATTTTCTAAGATGAAAGTATGCCTCTGCATGTTACCTGGTGAAAATAAGACAACCTATGTATAAAAAAATGTTCACATCCATTCTACCATCGTTTACATGGGAAATGTTCTCTTTGTTGCAATAAGACCCAAAAGAACTGTATATGGTAACGTGAATTACTTTATTACCACATTAATGCAGAGAACATAAAAGGACATTATCCAGCCTAGATTTTGTCCTATGAAAGTGTGGATGGGGCTTTGAGCAACCTGCTCCAGTGAAAGATGTCCCTGCTCATGGCAGGGGGCTTGGACCAGATGGTCTTTATTAGGGCCCTTCCAACCCAAACCATTCTGCGAATAAACAAAAGAATATATCTTTGTACTCAGAGTAGATATTATGGTGTTCATTATGAACAGTCTACAAAAAAAAAAAAAAACCACACACAACAAAACGAACATTTTGCACCATTTTGGGGGGATTTTTCAGTAAGAACTGACAAAACAGGGGAAGCAAAGGGTTAACCAGAATGTGAAAGCTATTCAAAACAAGTCCAAAATTATCAGATATTTCACTAATAAACAAGTCACACATGCTCTGCCCACACTAAGCTTTACCATGCAGCTCTGCTGCAGAGATTCAGACACATGTAGGTCTAGATCCTTGCTCAAAGCATAAAATCAAGGGAATTCCCAACCCCATGCCAGGAGAACAGTACTGTGGGAAGGACACACACCCACAAATCTGGGAGCTGGTTTCAGACACAGAACCCAGATCTTGGCCTTTTTTCTTTATGGTGGCAAAATGTTACCGTGTTTATCTGCATTGAAATTCAGTATTTGCCAATACAAAGCAATCAAGCTGGGCAGTGGTCCCCTACAAACAAACGAAGGCACGTGCACTATGTTTTGTACTCATTTTCCAAAGCCCTAGCCAAATTCTTGATTGCCAAAGCATCAAAAACCTCATTTTGGGTTATTTACACACTCTTCCTCAGAAAATGCAGTATGTCAATCAAAAACCTCTTTGCCTGCTCTTTGGGAATTTCTAATAGATCTTGGGGTACAAAGTACTCAACCTTTCCTTACGACAAAAGCTCTATTTTGAAAAATACAAGGCTCAAAACCTACAACACAGTCCCCAAAGAAAATAAGAAGAAAGTTTTAAACCAGTGTACATTCAGGAAGCTCCGAGATGTCAGAACTCTCCATCTCTTATGCATATTCCTATTTTTATTGTATTCATTGCCTAGAAGAAACACCTAGCATCACTGCATTCCTTTTTCCACCAGTTTATCAGTGCACACCCTTGACTACAGTACAAAAAACCCCAGCATTTACCAACACTCTGCAGGTGAAAGACTAATTCTTCTGTATCAAGTATACATCTCAGGAACTCAGCATTTCTTTCATAGTGAAAATCTATTCAAGCCTTCCCACATCTGTGGGCTAAGTGGTTTGCTCCAGCCAGGGGGGCCAACAAATGCTGATATTTCAAGAAACCTAATCTCTTAATGATTGGGATCAGACAAAGGGTATGGCCATGAAAGAGAGCGCTTGAAACAGGCCTAATCTCCGGCATATCTGAACCTACAGACGGCAGAGATGCAGCACTGCCACCAACGTAGCTTCAACTGACTGCAATCTGCCTACCCAAGGGTGGTCCGACCAGGGCGATTGAACTGCACACTAAAATCCCTCGCACCAATACTTCTGTCCTGGGAAAGTACAGCATGGCTGCCTAGGCTGGGCACTAGTGGGAGCCAAGCAGGCATCATCTCCATCAGACAGCAACGCAAACCTGCCGACAAGATAATATCCTGCTTTGATCACAGTAAAATTCCCACTTCTTGCTTTCCAGACTGCTGGTTTCCCAGCATCTGCCATCTCACTGGTGCCTTTGTACTTGAAGATATCCTGACTGGACAGCCCTGTGCTGCCCTTCCCAGTTTATGGTCACAGACTGTTACTTTTTACAGAGACACTGAATGTTTCCTAATTCACTCCCCCTGTCAGCCAAATACAATGCTTATCAGCACTGGGGCACACAGCAGAGGCTCAGCTTTTCCAGTCGGCCCACTCAGGGCAGTGATACATAAGGGTACATCCCCCTTCCTCTCCTCCAACAGAGCCCCAGCTGTCTGCCCTGCAGCAATAAGCCACCATCCTTTTCACTTCCTTGCAAAATACAAGTATTTCCACCTCAGCTTAACCTCTCCTTGCATAAGAGTCTACATGCTAATCGTGACCCCCCCAAAAAAGGGTTTAAAAACTTTGAGTTGTAAGCATGCTAAAAGAAGTTTAAACTTTCAAGATGAATTTTCACTTGACATATAACCTAAACCGATGAGTCACCATCTGCACCCAATATCCAAAACCAATGGTATGCAATCTGCAACACAGCCCTCCTACACTGATCCCCGAAATAAGAAAAGAGACCGCCCCGACTGTACACAGAGCAGTAATGCAACCAGAATTAATCATTTCCAAGAGGGATGAGAAGAGATGCTGTCACGCAGCTGACCTGAGGAGTATTCGGCCTGGGAGAGGACCATCGTCCCTGGGACAGAGCACATCTGCAAAGCAGGACATTTTCCAAGCTAAGAGCTGATGTGTTTTTCTGGCAGAGGAAACGGGAGCTGGGAGGATTATGGTTACTTTCAAGGCACTTGGGAAGGTGGGGGAGGGAGGTCAGGCACCCAGGGTGCATTTGCACAATTATCCAGGCACCAAAAAAAAAAAAAAAAAAAAAAAAAAAAAGCAGCAGCGCATTATTCTTATCCTTCCTTCAGCAGAACAGCAGCAGCATTCAGCAAGCCACAAGTTTACTTCATGAGAGTTGCTTCAGCTCTCTCAGTGAGCTTTTCTGCCTACACCAAGTTTTCTGACTGGTGTGTCTTTTATTAACTCATAGAGCATGCATGTGTGTAAGAGGAGGCACATGGGGGCTGGGGAAGTGACAAAGCAAAAGTGATTAGCAGATTGGCATTTCAAGAGTTAAACTAAGTTTTTCCAAAGTACTCGTCACTATAGACTATTTAATAATAAAGTAACTACAAAAAAAAAAAAGTGTTAAAACTGTCACACTCTGTTACACTTGATTCGAGGTTAAAGAATGACCAGTTAGTTTTTAAATATGCCAGGACAGAACTTTTGTTACTAGAGTTTCTAACACTAGAGTCCATTCTGGATGGCAGAACGCTTATGCCTACGGTTAAAGTAAAGATTACAAAGGGAAGACTGATGCAGAAACCACTGAACATAACACCAACACAATAAAATTAGCTCCGTGCTCCTATTAGTAATCCACCCTAAATATCCTAGACCTGACAAAAGAACCAACGTCCAGCTGTAACCCTGCAAAAGCACACCCATCCCAGTGTAGAGTTCAGGCAGTTTGGGCCAAAAGTCTCAAAACAACATATTTCTGGATACTCCAATAACCGAGTCTTCATTTAAATATCTGTGATGGAAATACTTACCTTTCAAAAATTTGACATTTAAAAATTTAAGTGAAAGTATAAGCCCAAAGACAGCACGGAAGAGAGGAAACATAAACCAGTAACTTCAATGACTGACTGAAGTGACAAGGAAAGCATCACAGAAACAGAAGTTTGTCATTTTCAAGGAAGTTTTGATTACTTCATTTCACCTAAAACTTGTCACACATGGACCCTCATGTACCCGCAACACTTGCCGTGGTACTCACTACCTGCTGCCAATACCCATTAGGAAGAGCAAGGCTAGCTTTAAAAATAAGGCTGTGTTTTAATTTCTGAATCTGAAGTTTACTGTACCTGTTCCAAGCAATTCCATTTTAGCCATTTGCCACGTATTAGGAGGCCTGAAAGAATTCAGAATCCAGGGTTTTACCTGGAAAACAAGCTTCAAAATTTTTTCCAATCAACAGATGTCCTTGACACAGTTATAATATTTGTGGCTCACTCAGGGACAAGTCAGAAGAATGCCACGCTGGACAAGATTCCCATCAAGAGAACAGCAAGTCAGTCTGAAATCTGGTGGCTGATTTAAAGAAAACAGCCCCTCCTGTTCTGAAGACGTAAACTGGCGACACAGAAGACACTTTTCCTTAAAGTGCTGGTATTAGACTCTGCTTTTTATGACAAATCAATGCAGCTTCAAGATAGTTGTTTCACTCTGGGGTGCAACAGAAATTCTGATTAATTTTTAGAGGTGGAAGTGGTTGTGATGGGACTTCTGTACTTACTGACCAAATCTTAAATCCCGAGATCCTTAAAACTTAAGAAAACCATATATATGTATGTGTGTGTGTGTGTATATATATATATATATTACTATTCACTGACAAGAAATAAGCATTCTCCAGCAATACGAAAAGCTGGGCTTATGCCACAGGCACCTTGCTTTTACCCAGCAGCTGGCAGTGCTGCTGAAGCAGTGTCTGAACAGCACTCGGGAGCTCCTGCGAGGGACGATCTTGCAGGTGACCGAAGTAAGTTTGACAGGCAACAAAGCAAGTTTCTACAGTCCTCTACAAGATCAGAGAGTTGTGATGTTACACAGGCGGTTCAGAGCTAGGGAATTCACTTAAAACATAAGTTAAGGGGCAGGAGAGTACAATGGGAACTTCTGCCAGCCCCGCAGCTTTCAGAGTCAGACGCTTGTCTTTGTCACATGGGAGAGACGTCCAATTTAACAACAGAAGTAAGGACGATTCATGAATGCATGTGAATTGGTATTTCCCACGGAACAGAAGAGACCAAGAGAAACCAATTCCAGAAATGAAAAGTTTCTTACGGTATTTTACATAAACACTCACACTGATCATCCTTGGCAAAACGCACAGTCTCTAAGGCAAAGCGTGCCTGTGTGCAAGCCAATAGGCAGGCACATGACCTTTTTTTCTTGAAACACACAAGTCAAGGAGTAAAACCCCACAATTTTCTGTTTAGCAAAAACTACCATCATCAGTGTAGTCTTTACACAAGTTAATAAATAGACATAACAATGTTAAATTTAAAGGAAGGCACTTTACAATTTATTTCTACTCTTCCCATCCCAGGTATAAATTCCATCCCTTAAGACAACTGGGTTCTGGTTTAATCTACTGTAGCCTACAGCTTGAGCAGAGCTGGTCAAAAAGTTTATTTAAAATTTATGTTTTGTTTAACAGTTTTCTTGGTTGAAGAGTTTCTGAAAACTTTAACATTTTCAGCCTGAGCTGTGGGACAGGAGGAACACCCCAGAGGGCTCCCCTGCCACGTCCCAGCACAGCAGTAGCCGGCTGGGCTGCTCAGTTCCTGAGTTTCGAGCCCCATCTCACCGGGGTCATGGAAAACAGTGAAAACACAGATCTGCTCTTTCACCAAGGACTGCTACTTTGTTCGGATGATCACTGATCAGGCCAAAATAACTGCATGTGATAATGATGGAGTGTAATGCATGTGCATGATGAAGAGAAAGTTAAAATTTAAGACCTAAAGTTGATAGCCCTCTGAGTGCCCCCTCTCACAGATTCTGCTAAAATTCAAGAAGCACTTCTGCTGATTTTCACTACCATTTCTCTAACAGCTGCAACACTGGAGCTATTCAGTCTCAGAGTTTTAAAGTAATAGCTGAAGTGTATTTTTCTACTATTTTCTTCTCATTATAAATGAAATGCCCAAGCCATATTCACTTAATACCACAGAGAAAAGAGAAACAAAGAAGAAAAGGGAAGAAAGGTCACTGTCAGGCCAAGATCAAGTCTGGAAAATTTCAACTCGATCCTTAAAACTTAAGAAAACCATATATATGTATGTGTGTGTGTGTGTATATATATATATATATTACTATTCACTGACAAGAAATAAGCATTCTCCAGCAATACGAAAAGCTGGGCTTATGCCACAGGCACCTTGCTTTTACCCAGCAGCTGGCAGTGCTGCTGAAGCAGTGTCTGAACAGCACTCGGGAGCTCCTGCGAGGGACGATCTTGCAGGTGACCGAAGTAAGTTTGACAGGCAACAAAGCAAGTTTCTACAGTCCTCTACAAGATCAGAGAGTTGTGATGTTACACAGGCGGTTCAGAGCTAGGGAATTCACTTAAAACATAAGTTAAGGGGCAGGAGAGTACAATGGGAACTTCTGCCAGCCCCGCAGCTTTCAGAGTCAGACGCTTGTCTTTGTCACATGGGAGAGACGTCCAATTTAACAACAGAAGTAAGGACGATTCATGAATGCATGTGAATTGGTATTTCCCACGGAACAGAAGAGACCAAGAGAAACCAATTCCAGAAATGAAAAGTTTCTTACGGTATTTTACATAAACACTCACACTGATCATCCTTGGCAAAATGCACAGTCTCTAAGGCAAAGCGTGCCTGTGTGCAAGCCAATAGGCAGGCACATGACCTTTTTTTCTTGAAACACACAAGTCAAGGAGTAAAACCCCACAATTTTCTGTTTAGCAAAAACTACCATCATCAGTGTAGTCTTTACACAAGTTAATAAATAGACATAACAATGTTAAATTTAAAGGAAGGCACTTTACAATTTATTTCTACTCTTCCCATCCCAGGTATAAATTCCATCCCTTAAGACAACTGGGTTCTGGTTTAATCTACTGTAGCCTACAGCTTGAGCAGAGCTGGTCAAAAAGTTTATTTAAAATTTATGTTTTGTTTAACAGTTTTCTTGGTTGAAGAGTTTCTGAAAACTTTAACATTTTCAGCCTGAGCTGTGGGACAGGAGGAACACCCCAGAGGGCTCCCCTGCCACGTCCCAGCACAGCAGTAGCCGGCTGGGCTGCTCAGTTCCTGAGTTTCGAGCCCCATCTCACCGGGGTCATGGAAAACAGTGAAAACACAGATCTGCTCTTTCACCAAGGACTGCTACTTTGTTCGGATGATCACTGATCAGGCCAAAATAACTGCATGTGATAATGATGGAGTGTAATGCATGTGCATGATGAAGAGAAAGTTAAAATTTAAGACCTAAAGTTGATAGCCCTCTGAGTGCCCCCTCTCACAGATTCTGCTAAAATTCAAGAAGCACTTCTGCTGATTTTCACTACCATTTCTCTAACAGCTGCAACACTGGAGCTATTCAGTCTCAGAGTTTTAAAGTAATAGCTGAAGTGTATTTTTCTACTATTTTCTTCTCATTATAAATGAAATGCCCAAGCCATATTCACTTAATACCACAGAGAAAAGAGAAACAAAGAAGAAAAGGGAAGAAAGGTCACTGTCAGGCCAAGATCAAGTCTGGAAAATTTCAACTCGAGACGTAAGTGTTTCAGGAAGTTATAAGCAACTAGAATAATAAAGGATTTCTAATTGAAACACTGCAGGAATTTTAACTATAGCTCTTGCTATGCTAGCCAAGTATTACTTAGTGTATTTCAACAGCATTCAGAAACTCTTGTCGGCTGAGACACAAATGGTCTGTGCTTTCAAGTTCACTCTCAACCTCCCTGAAAAGGCAGAAGAAAGGGATAGATGGTGTTGGTCACAGCCACAGCCGATGGAGATCAGCCCAGCTCCCTGCTTTCAGTGGCATCAGCGAGTCACAGGAAAAGAGAGTAAAACCAAAATCCCCCAACTTGTAACAGCTCATCTAAGTTTACTTCTGTATTGCTTCCTCCCCATCACAGAAGTACCGCATCGGCCAGCTTCTCACCAGGGCAGCTATCAAAACATGGCCTGTTCTGATGCCTCCTGCAAGGGTATACAGAAGCATAGAAAAATATTTCTCCAATTTAAAATAATTTGCTCTTCAAATCACAAGTTCAACATTTTTGTTCCCACCCCCTCCCAGCACATTTCCCTCAACTCCTTGCCCCACTCCTCACAGGAGGACCATGCATTGAATGAAGCCTAATCAAAGTTTTTCCTGCCTCCCTCAAGAACAGATTTATAATTGTGAACTGACTAAATGCACCAGGTTTTTTCCCCCCTTCACTGCTCTAGAGGAACACAGGATCTAGAAAGGCATCCTGTAATTGCTAAGTTTCTGTGGAAATAATCCTAGAACGATTATTTTTCCAAACAGTGCTCTGGTTAAAATAATTCAGACATCTTATGAAAAGTCTGCATGCCAACCCAGGCATTTAAATGTCTCTAGCAAAAAAACCCCCATGTTTCAAGTTCACTGCACTTGACTCCACTTAGCAAGTATTTG
>NW_009259588.1:3495544-3525814 GCF_000687185.1 Egretta garzetta
GCCACCAGCATCTTCATTTAAGTTCTTTCCACACACTGTGATACTGTGTTTCAGTCAGAAACTAGGTCATAAACTTCCCTATTGGAAAGCGTTTATAGCTGTTTGGACTGGATTATTCTGTTCAAGGGGTTATAATAATAAAGGAAGCTTGCAAGCGTACTTTTTCCAAACTCTTGGTATGTCATTGCCAGTTTGAGAAACTGGCTCATTACTTATCCTTGTTTGGCTCTTCCATTCTCAATGTCTTTTTTGCTTTGACCTCTTTCTGGACAAATATAAAACTTACTGTTTCAACTAATTAACGTGAGGGAGAATACAGAAAACTTTCACATTTATTCCAGTTCCAGAATGAGTTTTACAAAAACACTGTCAGAGCTTCAAGAAGCATTCAGATGTTAAGAGTGCTGCCAAAGTTTACAATCTAGTTATATCCTGCTACAGAAAAAAAAACAGTGCTCTGTTTTTTCAATTTTAGACAAGTCTGGCAAGAAACAATCCACCTCCATATATTCACATGCATCCAGATGATCTGTGGATAAACCTTATTCTCCTTAGTCTAATAAAATTGGCCAACTCACTTTCTCCCTTTCCAAACACTCACAGCACATTTTTTTTCAGCCACTCCTTCCTGCACAGGCAAGCACAGCAGCAGATTTGCTCCTCTTCCCACCACCACCAGCCCTTTACGAAGGCTTAAAACAGCGAGTAAAAAGTTCAGCCACAGTTCTAGTATTACAAAGCTTTTTCATTTGAGATTCTTCCTCTTGGTTCTCCATTAATTAGCTGGTCATTTTGTACCACAGGCAAGTTCAGTGTCCTTCAGCCTCCCAGAAGCGATTCAGGGGTAAACCTTTGCCCATTTCTGGGCACTTGCGGAACAAGGCACCCAATGGTCTCCTCTGAGCGAGAAATCTGGCCTGTCAGTCTTTTTTGTGCTTTTGCACAAGCCATCAGAACAGATGCAGATGAGTCATCTTCAACTGAAAAAGCCTTAAATGACATGCTACATCCAACTTGCTTTGTAGCTCGTAAGGATTCAGCTGAAGGCCTTGCACATCAAGGCAATCCTTTCTAAGAGCTGCCTTATCACTTTCTGCCCCCAAGAGAGGCACAGAAAGGAAAATGAGGGCAGATGGGACAGAAATAAGTATACAACATTAAGTTGGTTCTGTAATCAAGAACAGATATTAAGTGCAAGATCTCCACTGTGTTTTAAAGAAAAACAAAAATGGAGAGCAAAAATAAACCAAACTTTTACCCAGCTGCATAAATTGTCTCCCAAATATTCTCTGCCAACAAGGAGAATGAGTATAATTAAATTATGGTCCTTTCACTGGCTTTAATATTTTAGCCAAGAGTTGGTTTTGGTTCTGCTTGCTTTTACAGAATTTTAAAAGCCTTTACTCTTAAAAGCATAGTACTCTGTATTCTGTACTTCACACATTCACAGTATCAAATTTTACCTTTGCAGAGAAGCTCACCTTCAGCAAAGCCATAGCCTTTTCCAGTTGAGCAATCCTACCACAACAGTTAACATCATATATATTGCACGGTGTATTTTTGTGGTTCCATCTAAGTCAGTCAAATAGATTTACGCAATATTCACACTTCCTTCCATGGCCTTTATGCATTAGCTGGAATATATGCAGTCAGGTCCTTAGTACAATGATTTTGCAAAGGCACTACTGGGTAATTCCTTTTTTGCTTTTTAACCCATCTAACATCTCTGTGAACCCAAAAGCAATTTTTTAAATGCACAAAAGAAAAACAACAAAAAAAATAGTTCAATTCTGATTAATGATCCTATATTTTAATGTGTTGCTGGGAGGCTCAACCTATTGAGTGCGCGTCCCCAGGATATTTTAAACTTATGATGGGTCCTTCCAAACAATCTTGAATTCTGTCAGGAAAAAAAATGGCCAGGGTGACTGCTTCACAGCTCAGGGAACAGAGCATCTTCTCTGCTGCTTTCTGGAACTCCAGGAGGCACAGAACATACAGGCCACACAACCCCCAAATTATTGTTAAAAAACACAGGAAATGAGCTCAAAGAGAAAAGCAAGACAGGTCTGAGCAGCTGCCTCAAGCCTACACATTAGGAAAGACACCAGCAGTGGGAGAACCATGGAAGCCCTTGTTTCACTTCACTTCAGGGCAATTTTAGCCTAGCTAGTTAAAAAGATGCCTTCTTTAGTGCTTAGCACCCATCATCCTTTCCTGCCACCCCACTGGAACAAGAAGGGCACTGTTCAACTCCTGAGCCTCCTGGAACATGATCCTAGTCCCCAGTTTAAATGAAGTTAGCAAGTAGGAAGTTCAAAACTAACTTCAGGGAGTGCTCCCTCCTTCCCTCCCTCCAGCATTCAGTTGGGGAATTCTGAACAGTGCAAAGTTGCAGAGCCCAAAAATTCACCTGGATTCAAAACATGATCTGGGAATTTACAAAACGAGAAAGTGTACCCAAGACTACTCGACACAGAAGCCACCACTGACTTGGAGGTACTTCATCTGCAGATCATGAGAGGTCGATCTGGGAAGCAACGATGTACTGGGCTTGCTTCACTCTCCTTTTTTGGCACCAGCTACCAGTGACTCCCTGATACAGGAGACTGCTATGCCTTCCCTTAAAGGTCTAGGCTTAATCTAGTCCCTTTATTTAACTGATATTTACATTTTTATGCATTTGCTGTATTCACGCTCTTACAGTCTGCAAGCTGCAGAATAAAGTAAACTCCAGGGTCACCCATTTATATATTTTGTGCCCTCTTTAACCATGTGCCTATATTAGATACACATCTGGCTCCAACCTGAACACAATGCAGTCTACACCATATTTTTTAACTTCTCAGCATTCTTACAAAGGAAGAAGAGTAGAGGGTGATTGGAAGCCCAGAGATACCAAAGCCCACGCATGTAGTTAAGACACCACTCACATATAAGCCCACACCTTTTATTTTAGCTGAAGTGTCCATTTGGCAGTAACCTCCTGCACTTCTGAGCGTTGGCTCCCTAGCCGCTCTACATTACCAGCACAACACTGTGATCCTCATGTGCACAGAAAGCTCAATATAGCCCCGGGGCATATCAGAGTTGGCAAAAAACCTACTCTGGGCACACTGTAGTCTCTACTAGAAATGCAAGCACATAGGTACGCAGGCACTTACTTCCCAATGGTATGGGGACTAAAGACTTTGTCCATGGTTTCCCAGGAAGCTTGTGACAGAGCAAGAATTGAATCAAGACCAACCTTTGCTTGCCTTTGTGTAGGCTTTAACAAGCTTGGGTTAACTTCCAAGGGTATCAACAACTTGACAACTATATCCTGAATTGGCACAGCCTCAAAAAACAAGTTAAATTACTTAAACCACTCAAGAAATTCTGAAATTGTCCTCCTATTCAGGCTTACAGCTGTAACTGCTAACGTGAAATAAAATTCAAAAGTAAGCTAAGGAAATGCTTTTATACAGTGGCAAGGGTGAAGACTATAATAGCAGCAGCTTGTTTGTTCCCATCATGCTAATAAATTACTCAAAATAATTGTATATTACTAATAATTTTACAGTTTATCAACGTTGGATAACTCTTGTACACAAAATGACTGAGGAAGAGTTTGCTGATTTGTGCAAAGAAACACATACACACTGGCACACGTTCTCTTTTTATTTTTTTTCCATCCCACTCATATCTTTGATAGAAGTGGATTTATTGAGAAAAATTAATCTTATGAAGTCTCTATTTAAAAAACAGAGACATGGAGATGCAGTAGAAACCTGCACCAGATTAGTCATGACCACTACAGATCCAAGTGCAAAATTTGAGTGAATGAAATTGGATCACAAAGGGCAGAAGAACAGAATTCACTGGAGAGCCAGCATTCCCCCCATGGGATATGGCTAGAATTCACTACAAATACATAAAGAAATGTTTTGTTTTCCTCTTCACAGACATATTTTTACCAAAGTATTAGCAGATTAACTGGTTAAAAGTTTACTAAGGGGCAAACCTCAAAAATTTTTTAGCAGGCCAAGTGTGGTTTAGAGAAGTGAAGCCTTCTGGAATAGATGCTCCAATCTGGTGTAACTTAAAGTAGATGGAAATAGCTCCTGCAGCAGCAGGTGGGTTGATGGAAGAATCAGAAATGACAGACCATATTTTGTAATAATCTTTCGATCATTAAAACCCAATTTAACATGCAACATCATCTGTTGTC
Source organism: Egretta garzetta (assembly GCF_000687185.1). Taxonomy (NCBI): domain Eukaryota; kingdom Metazoa; phylum Chordata; class Aves; order Pelecaniformes; family Ardeidae; genus Egretta; species Egretta garzetta. The sequence continues at coordinate 3,499,755 of NW_009259588.1, forward strand.
AGAGTTACCAAATCTAGGAGAAAAACAAAAACCCTGCTCACAATGATTTAGACACACACATATGTAAACATTCACGTAGATATCACGTAGATTTATATTTTATATTCAGTGAATTTTGATGCTGTAATGTTAAGACTGCTACTATTGAAGCTGAACCAAAACAATGTGAACAAAGTTAATGAACAACCATACCAAATGGCATACATCTGATTTCTTACCTGAAGTGTATTCATCAATCATTACTGCTGTTCCAGGACAATGCTTCAGCAACCACAAAACAAAAAGATCTGGTGAACTCCTAAATGTTTAAAAAAACACATATATAAGCATGTTACACAATACAAAAGTCACCAAATCCACAGCAAGTAGAAAAATAATACTTCAGAGTTCAGTCTTACACTGCACTTTCAAGGATTTTTTTTGTTCAGATTATTCTTTTTTTAATCTACTTTTTTATTTAGACTTTTTCTCCATGCATTTGAATGAAGCTGTGGTACATTAATCTGAGGCAGGACTAGAACTGCAAGAAACCCAATTACTAACAAGACAAATTATAGATAGAAAATCAACACTGTAAGTAAAAACAGGAGTATCAAAAGAGAAGCAGTCATCTCTAGTTGGTTTAATGATTTGGCAACTATGCTATATCCTCATATTCACTTGTTGATATTAATACACACTGTACTCAGAAAAGTTTTTCGGTTCTCACAGAAAAAGAAATAGCATTTCCAAATTACGGTTAAATTTCACAGCAAGAGTGACTTGTGCTACACATGAAACATGTCTTTCTGTACTTTTTTTCCTTTATTTTCAATTTCAGTTGGAAAGCTCCATATTTCTTAAGTATCTAGGTATAAAGAATACTTCAAATTTCTGGACACAGCATTTTTCAGAGCTGCACTTTTAACTTTGTAGCCACAAGTACTTGAAAAGGCTCCGTAACTTACATTAGTTATACTGTATCTCTGCAATGTATTCTATTTCTAAAACAAAAGCTAAATTGGAAAAACCACGCACTGCTAGTGTTGCATGCATCTGCGTGATTAACAGAAAGCAACAATGCAGTAAGCTAGCTAGCAAATTAACCTTTCAGATTTCATGTACTGCAATTAAATCCCATGTCTGCAAGCACATCACCATAAACTTCATGGGCAAAATGTTTTCTAGGACACAGGAAAAGTACTTCTTCCTAACAGTATGCCAATGGGTCTGCTTTTATGAAGGACGCCACATTTTATTGCAAATTACACCTGTATCACACCTTTTCTCCTTTATACACATTATAAAATGAATTTAATCACATCTAAGGTGCAAGATACAATCTCTCAGTAGGTCCAAGCCAGTCTCTAGCAATCTGTAACACACAGAACATTCTGGTTTCTGCTGCTTCAATACAGTTACTTCTCACATACAACTCAGCTGCCTATTCCAGTAAATACAGTTAGCAAAGCATCGCTCAGGATATGATACCACTGTGTTTCACTATACTTCACCTATTATGGGACAAAGCTTACACAATCCACTTGCAGATACCCATCTCACCATCTACAGAATTTAAAATTACTTATTTAATACTAGTATAAAAGTTGATAAAAGAGCATGCCTAATTTATCTGACTGAAATTAATTCCTGCCTTTAGAAGACACTTGCCACTTGTGACTAATTAAAGCCACGTTGGGTATTAAACAAGAGACCATCAGAAACATTTGGCTCGAAGGGTGCTGGAGCAAAGGTATAGCAAAGAACAGAAGTTCATGGGGAATTCTATGCAAGCTGCAGCTCCTCAGCCATCCCTATGGACTGCTGGTGATCCCTACAGTTTCAGGAGGTGGTCCACAAAATAATCACAAGGAGGAAAAATTGAAAGCACATTCCTGAGCATGCAAGCAAGAAAACAACAAGAGGGAATCAAAAAGAGTGGGTCAACATTCAAAGTTAAGTATGATTCTCATCTGGTTGCAAATAAAACCCATTGTTGAAACACAGGACAACATCGTCCATAGATTTTTCTTTTCTCAAAAAAAAAGTATTAGGCAGTCTTTCGATGAAACAAAGATTGAAGAATACTTTTACAAGTTATATTTCTTTGCAAATATATACTAGACACATGAACACATCTCAGAGGGGCAAAGTCTTTGAAGGAAAAATAAGGAACAGAAAAGCACATGGCAGAACCCAAAATGCTTCCCAGTTAAGTGTGTGCTCAAGCAGCACCTCAGACCATTATCAGGGTTCATGCACCAGCCCTTATGCCTTGGCTTCAACACCAGGAGCTCCTGGCAGGCATGCCAGGTGGGCGCTGCAGCATTTTCTAGCCAGGGGTTCAAGAGGGTCACCAACCTACCAGCCAGGATTCACTAACTACCTTCAAAGCCCAAATGAAGTAAAAGACAAAGCTAATACTGAGCTTTAACCTTTAGATTACTTCTGTTTGATTTCTTAAACCAAGAAGGGCAGTCACATTAGTCAACTTTAAGTCCTTGTTTTCCTTCCCAAGGAAATGGATACAATTATTGCTTGGACTACTCAGATAACAGTGCTGCCTGAGGCTGGCAGTCCTGAAATGCTGGGGAAAGAGACAAGATGACTATGATCAAACTCCTTCCATCCTCTCCTCACATCTCCTTTAGAGACAGGAGAGCCCTCAAGGATCAAACTACTGCCCTGAATAGTGGCTCAGCCCTTCACACCGCTTGCTCGAGCAGAAAGGGGATGCACCCCAGCCATCAACAACCAACGGAGATACTACTGAGTGAGGAAGCCTCCTGCCAGCAGCCCCTCTGTTCTCACCAACTCCTGGGCAGATGTGCAGCTTGGAGACGAGACAATGAGGTCTATATGTGAAGCTGAAGAGAGTCACCCTGGAAATCCTTTCTGCCAGGAATCATCAAGAGCAGCTTGTGCTAGTTATGAAAAACCTACACGCTCTCCTGGAGCAATGAAACGCTTCATCCAGGCACTGCTGGCTGTCAGGCTCAGTCCCAGCATAACTACCTACATGATGCCCCTTTTTCCCTTGTACCAAGCAAAGTTTGGGGGCAAAAGCTTGCATGAAATGCATCAGAAAACATTGTTTCCTTCATAAATACCATCCATTGCTTCCTAAAAGAACTAGGCTAGGAATTATTTTTCAAGAAAAAGATCATTTGTAGGCCAGGGACTAAAGTACTACCGTGAACAAGGTCAACCCCATCCTTTGTTACCGTTCAAAAGTACAGTAACAGCTGTAAGGGGGGGTCAGGGTGGAATAATCATTTGTTAACAATTTTAATAGTAAAGCTTTATTGGTTTTCCCTATGGATGCTCATAGTTATTATGGCAAAATTAAGCGTTTTTACTCCAAGTGAATGCTTGTTAATCCTTTTCTCTAGGTTCAGAGCTACAGTACATGACCTTGCAAGAACATTCATCTATAGTCACAGCTGGAGCTGCAGACTCGCTGGCTTGAAGGAATTAATTTCTTTGCAAGGCAGAAGCAACGGAAAGGCCAAAGGCTTATCTACAAGAAAATCTCAATTTCACCAATTTATACAAAGAACAGGACAAAACCAAAATAGATAATCAGACACCTCATTAAAAAGCAGATGTGAAAAAACTCTGGCACATTAGAGAAATACAATTTATGGGGGAAAAAAATCTAGAGATCTGTCATACCACAAAACAAGCTTTAGTTCCTAAAAAAACCTCTGAATTTTAAAACCGGGTTAAATTTAGTTCCAACGAACTGCCGTCAAGAAAGCCCTCAGACTTAACAGTGCTCAAGCCCAGCCACCCAGCCTTTCCATTATCTCATACCTTTGACAGTCACTTGCTCACCTGCAAGATTTATCTAAAGCCAGTTATAACAGTACCAAGTTAAAAGCCTGTTCTTGCTTCGGCTTGGTTGACAACTTCTCAGTCCATTTTCTCCCATGTAAGTTAATAACAATAAAAGAGGGAAGAATGCTGGAAAGTCAGATTGTTTGGGCATAATGCAAAAATTTTGCCACAAACAAAAAAAATACTAAGCAGAAGTCTGGCCATCAGGTCACTATGTATAGGAGGATATTGAAACAACTCATGAGCAGGCAGAACATAAAGCATGAGTGACAACCTGCACTTGGAAGCTAAAATCTGGATCTTCCCCTTCTGATGGTTTTCAAGAAGATGCTTCAAAAGCAATTTTTAATTGTTTCATTTTCTCAATATTAAAAAAGAAAATTGCTAAGGCAGTGTTCAGATTCAACAGTTCTTACAACAAGCCTTATCTAAGTACTCACTAGATGCATCACATTGCTGTTTTACACAGAATGCATTTAGAGACTTACATTAACTCGATCATGTGTGCGTACGTTTATTGCCTTTTTAATGATATGAAAGTTTGATTCATTAAACTGATCAGAAATATTTGTATATCCACATTCACAGCAATTTATTTTGAGCATATTGCACTGAAATGTTTGCTTATGTTTTCTAAAAGCTGAGCATCCCTGACACTTTTGAGACCTCAATATCTTGATTTTTTCAAATCATTGCTTTCTTAATCAAGGAATAAAGGGACATAAAAGCTTCAATTAATGAAAATAATTTAGAAGCAGATTTTTTTTTTTCTGCAAGGAGAATGTAAGCACAGAAAAGTCAGAGTACTTTTAATTCTTTCCCACATTTTAATTTAAGTATTCAACTTGCTTATATTTTCAAGAGAGATTTGCAGCACATTCTATATGAGACAATATTACAGCCACACTGGAATTCTTTCAAACCTCTGTCTGAAACAACATGAGCAGCTCTTTACTAGAATTGTTAAATAAGTAGCAACTGTCCAAAAAAAAGCCACAAATAAACTTCAGTTAATCTCATTTAGATCTAGAATTTTCACACAGCCGAAATGAAAATATATTTAATTAAATCATACCAATGATGGAGCATTCTCCGTTTGCTATTTCACTATCCGTTTATTTTATACTACTAGTCCATTTAACATAGCTCTCCTTAACACTGTGTTCTCGAAGAGACCCAACTTAGAAGATGGTTCAGGTCAGTCTTCACTGATTAAAATTACTCTATCACACAGGCATAGGGCATCCACTAAGGAATCTACATGCAGGAAAGAGTAAGTGCTGTTCAGCCTTTAGAGGTTTCCGTGCTGCTGTTTTCTTGGATGAAAAGGACAAGATTTCAGTAGGAAAGGCCAAAGGGAGCACAGAGCCCCTCCACAGTATTGCTGGAGAGGGGGCTGGGAGCTGCCAGATCCTTCCTCCCAATATACAGTTAGGTTACCTTTAAGTACTACTTGCTAAACAGCTTTTTCCTTAAAAGATATCTATCACTATAAATTCATATTGAACTAACATTGCTATGCATATTGCAATCATCACCTGATAAAGAATGATGCAGTAACCGTGTTCTGATGTTTTTCCTCATCTAGTTTTTCTTAATAGTGCCAGTTTCCCAAAGGGAACAAATTCCCTCAGCAGGACCCACCAGGTTACATAGATTAGAGTGGTCTTTGAAGATGAGCTGTGCCAACAGCGCTGACAAGTTAATAAGGATGTGAGCAATGAAACCAGAACTTTACACAGCAATATTAAGGATCCCCAGCAGTAACCTGGCTGACCTAATTGCATCATGTTGCCAAACAAAGCCAGAAAACTCAATCTATGTTTCTTTCCAAAGTACCAAAATAACAGACAGTCTTCAAATTAAAAGCTGACTTAATTCACTTACAAAAGTCATCGTGAGCTGTAATGGCACCACCTCCCCCTCCGTTTTAATTTTGTTCTTTTCATTACCATTATCCCAGGTGGCTTTCAGGAAGTCCCTGCAAACTAGTCACTATTATGAAGATGGCCTATTTTAATCACAGTCCCTTGACAAGAACAGCTAATTATCTAACTTTTCCGTCTGAACTACCAGATGGCTTTAGTTCTATACTTAACTTGCTTCTAGTTTTCAGTAAGTAGTGACATTTGCATATTAGAAAATGTCTGGGATGACACAGAACAGAAATAATACCAGTACCAACACCAGTACCCCTCAGATACAGGCAGAACAGAAACATATGCATCTACTGTGTTCCTCCACTAAAATAATGAAGTCACTTAAGATGGGCATCTTTCACATAACATCTTGTCTTTTCTTACTGGACTCCCCAAAGTCATGCCAGCTTTCCCTTTTGCTGATAGGCCACCACCTTCACACTGCCTTCTCCGCTGAAGCTGCAGACCTCCTAGTGCTGGGAGGCAGAGCTGAAACCTGGGGGAGGTGGGGTGGTGGTGTAGTGTTTTGTTGTTATTGTTTGGGTGTTTGTTCTTTTTTTTCTTTAAACACTAACATCCATTCCAAAGAAAGCAAGAGGGAGCTCCCCCGTGTTGTTCCAGCCAACCTGTTTTAGAATTTCACATTCCTCCTCCTCCCGACACCCCAGTTTTGGGTGCATCTACCCACCCAAGGCTGCAGGAAGCACGCCTGTACTGCATGCCATGGTCCTGTGCACACCTCTGTGCTGAGCACTTGGAAAGCATCTAAGCACGGTGTCTCGCGGGACTACAACCGTACTGCAAGACTGTCATCACTGATGGTGCAATCAGCAAGTACAGCTTGTGTGTGCTTGCCAGGACATGTACCAAAGCAGTCAGACTTCAGCTAGTTCCAGAACCATGAGTTTAGACGGGGTTTGAGAGCATCCATTTCTACATGGCATGGTGCACTGCAGACACAAAAAACAACGAGGGAATCTGGCCTGAATGCACGGAGGCAGCATTTACCCTGGTATACACTAGGAAAATGCAGCTGCCTCTGGCTAAAGACAGTGGAGCTCAACCAAAAACACATCAAGGCCAAAAGGTCAACCAAGTGAAGGAGTCCTGTGCGCAGACACAGGACACTGGATTTCAGACAGGCAAAAACCACTGGATATCAACCATAGCAAACATATCCCTCACGAGTCACACTCATAAAAAATGCAGGCATTTTCCCCTTATATCCTTCTCACTATATTTAAAATTCCAGATTTTATTACATATACACTGCCAAAAATCTTTTTTCCAAAAAATAGCAGCAATGCAAACATTGACTTGTTTTTTTTCCTATGGGTTACAATTCCCGTGAATAACTGTAACCATTCAATGATGTTACAACATTGGCTACAAAATAATTGAGAATCCAGACTTGAGAAAATTCCCATGTTTGTGACAACACAGAGGGAGTTATAACTTCATTTCTTTAAAAAAAAAAAAAAAGTCTGTGGTCTTGATGCAGAAACAAATGGAAAAACACACAACAGATAGGGAAGAAGACATTATATTCAAGCTCCTAAAAGGGTACCTCAAAAAAAAAGCAAATAAGATGCCAAACAGTAATTTTTATTATTTTTTTTTGTCTGTGCATCTTTAGACAGTCACTCACTTTTAATCACCTTCTCTAAAAGGTTTAGGATGTATTTCTAGAACAAAGAAAATATCTTCATAATCAGAAATCCAACTTTTAGTCGTATTAACACCAAGAATATATATACTTAATTAAATTATACTGGTAGCAAATTCAGAAGGGAGAGTTGTTGCCTTTTTTAAGAGATAGTATTCCAATCCCTGATAAAATCAGTTACTTCAGAGAAGAACTACAAACAACAACATTATCATATTACTATAGTTTATACTATGGCAAGCATCATCAGATAAGTGTCCCTTGGTACCACCACAGCAACCTAAGGATGCCTAAGCATAAATAATAATCCGCTTTCTCGGTTTTACAGCAGTGACTCTCAGGCAGGGCAGCAGCAAGGAAAGGCTGGCTGAACACCTGCCACTCCAGAGGCAAAACCCATTTTTGCTAGTGTGATGGCCATCACAGCTTCCATTTGTAAGGCTTCTCATCTCTGAATGTATTGTGGCAGAGATGTTCATTGAATTAATGGAACACCTCTAGACTGACAAACTTGGTAAAGTTGTCAGATTTGGGTTTGGTTTCCAAAACCGCTTTGATGTTCTCATTCCTTAGTGGAAATTATATCAGGTTTCATTTTCTACCACCATAGTCCAACTGAAGTCAGTTCTTGGAATAAATACTCAAATTGAATCCCAAAACAAATAAAAAATCCTGGCCCTCCTCTTTAGTATTTGCTTGAAGGTATTTATGTAGGATTTAGACAAGCAAGCCTTCCCAAATGGAACTATAATTCCCATCCATAGAATCCATAACATTAATCTTCCAACAATCAAACACTGTACTGTCTATTTTTAGTAATCTACATAGTTTTTGGAGCTGACTTAAGAGTCAGTGGTGAGCATAAGAGGTCTTGGGAAGCTGACTTGAGTAGGACTTGTAACGACAGTCTATAGTTATATTTCACAGAGCCCTAGATACTCCTGAAATGGAAAACAAGGGTAACTATTGCCAAGAAAACTCAGTTTGCTTGATTTTTCCCATGTAGTGCTCTTTAATGTTCAGTTAACCAGCTTGGGTTCCGACCAGTTTGTAACACTGCAGCATCTGCTGCCACTCCTCAGTTTCATTAAATCAGTGGGTGAGTGACTACAAGTTATGATTTAAAAAGAAGCTTTCTAGATTGGTCAGCTTCAGTCATGTAGTCACTTGGCCAACCAGCAGCAGCATGGATGAGATCTCAGCTGCCTGCCCCGTCCTGGCTGCCCAAGCACCCTTGGGCAAGTCAGCTTCAGGCTGCGTCCCTTACCAGCTCATCATCTCCTCACCTAGAGGAGCCTCTAGCTACATCCCAACACCAGGATTGGACAAGACCACTGCATTTTCCCTATATCCTGGTTTCCACAGACCCAGATGGTGCTCAAAAACATCCTTAACAGGGTTAGAACAATGGGGTGCTCTGCAGCATGCCCCTGATGGCAAACTGAGACACTGCATGGATGTCCTGAAATTTCAGTTTCCCACTTAAACAAAAAGTTCCTTTACTACAAAAGCAATGTAAAGTTCAAGCTATTAATGAGCATAAAGAACACAAGCAATAATGCCTGTGTAGGCAAATATTGACAAAGGGTTACAATTTCAAAGAAGTGACTCAAATACAAAGTCCTCCTGAGTCATTCCTCTGTGGGATTGCTGCTCCATGGTGACTTTGAAAGAAAGCCTTGACTATCCCACAGGATCTCCTTATACATATGCATGCTGCCTGTGTCCTTGCTACAATCTGAATCACTTCCTGTGTGCAACTTCATTAACTGGAAGCCTTCTAAAAGAAAGGACGGGTAGAATTTTTTTCTTGACCAAGACCACCAGATATTTCAAAAGTAACAGTTAACACCACTAACAGCATATATAAGCTACTGCATATTAATACCAAACATTTCCCTCCTTTATTCATGAAAGGAGTCAATTGATCGAATTGCTTCCTTTTATTTTCATCCATCCTTAATACACATCAGGGCAAAATTCTTTAAGTGCCGGTAGTCTGGCATGGCATCTAAAAACCTGTGTTCCTGCAGACGTCCATAATATTGTGTTAGAATTCTGATTTACAGCCATATCTTATCACCATCTAATAAAATGACTAACATGGGTGATATACAACAAAATCACAAGCCCTCCAGATACAGACCAGCCTGGGCAAGCCACATGAGTGAGTTATCTTTAGTACTGGAAGGAACTGATGAGGTAATTCCTTCAATAACTTATCCAAAAAAAAAAAAAAAAAAAAAAATATATATATAAACAGCTTTCAATCCTAACTCACATTTTATCCCACGTAGCAGCAGGAGGGTCTTACTAATTGGAATCTGCAGAACATATGGACTGGAATGCATCTCATCATCCAGCACCTCAAACTATACATGTTAAGTCGCCAAGCTTTAGCACACTATTTACAATTTGCCTTATGAATGTATCATTGTATTTCACATTACTAAAGTGTACATGTAAAGAAAAAAAGCTTTATTGATGGCAACTAACACAAACATTAAAGACATGAAGTGCAAAGAAATCCATGACTATACTGCCTTTCCATTGAAGCTAAGCAAGGAGGGTGGCTCTGTGATCCCCTTTTTATATGAAACAGATTCAGAATTTTTTTTCCCCTGCCTTCCCATTTCCTGACTGCATCCTTGTGTAAGGAAGCATGTGAGCCTTTGAAGCCTCCACCCAAAACAAACACGAATCTTTATAACGCTTGCAATCTTCTGTTTTTTGGCCACCCACTGAGAATCTAACAGGATCCCTTGTTTGAAGGCCACCACAGAATAATACTAGCAGGGGAAAAGAAAAAGAAGATGAGGTCCAAATATAATCATTACATAATATTTTTCTAATGAAATATAAAGCTGCTTTAATCTAAACAATATGTTAAGGTCTTGATTAATCAACTTTAAAGAACCAGCAATATTCATCAACTTCGAGTGAGACCAAAACAAGCAGAAAATGTTTTTCTCCGTGTTTAGACAAGAATTTGGAAAGTGACACATCTCTCAGATAAGCAGGTAGTACTATCTTAATTTTGACATGTCTCCTGAAAGGGCGTATCCTGGAGACATACCAACCTGTGACCAACACTGCTGTTTCTAAGACCGATCACGTCATGTTACCCAGAACGCGCTGTACACAGGGCCAGGGTGTTGAAACCCCAGGAGAAGCAGGACCAAGCATTGAGGAGCAGCTGCCTAAAGTTTCTGAAGTCCCAGAAACATGTTTTGGAAAGCTCCTCTCACCCCGGCCACAGTTTCTGGTGCAAGTGGAAGAGGACATATAGCAAGTGCCATTGTACAGGTCACAATTCAGTGCCAGAAGGATGCTTCCAGCCAGTAACAGACTACCCCTCCCTGCAACTTGAAACACTTCACTCTAAATCAGGTATGGATTTAGCAGTACAGCTAAAAAGATATTAGCTGCCCCCTTATCATGATCCAGCTCTGTGATGGGCTCCTATTTATCTCATGTGGCTATGATATAGAACTTCATGGCCCCTTTTTATCTCCCCCTCCATTCACGTTTCTTTGAGCATTTTAATTTGCAGTTTGCAAGGAAGTTTTGATCCTGAGGGATCCTAAAGTACAGTACAGGTTCCTTCTTTAGAAAACCTGGGTGTAATTCCAGTTTAATTTCTTTTTTCTACAAAGTTATGCAACCCTAGGAAATCCTTCAAAGAAAAATTGTATTTTCGTAATTTCTCTAATTAAAAATGACCCGTATCTTTTAGGTATTTCAAACTCTCACATGTAGCTACCCTATAGTCACTTATCACCCCACAACTGTACTTCAAATTCATTTTTAGAAGAACACTCAGAAGTACACTACTGTGACATCATAACAGCAGCTTAATATTAATTACAATCATTAACTGCAAATGCAGAGATACTGAAATAATGCTCGTGCTGAAGCATTCTCATAAAAAAACCCAGGAAGAAACAGTTATGGATAGATATCAATCTTATATTGGCAGCTTTGCCTTTTCTTTACATTCACTTGAAAGCTGCAAAGCACATTTCTGCCATTACCCTCAAAAGAAAAAGATGACAGCAGAAAAACAGATCGATACATGGAACTCTGTGGTCCACCTATAGTGCTCCTCCCCAGCTCACAAACCAACGATATAATAAAGGAAAGATGAGGAAAAAATTGCACTGTATAAGTGATCTAAAACTTATCAGAAACTTAAAGGACACGTCCTGAGAGGAAACACCCTAGGTTGAGGCCTTTTAAAAACATTCTCCTTTCCTTATGCCTTCTGATTTGATAGCATCTCTTCACAACATTAAATCCTTTGATCTCCGTTTATTTACTGCAGCACCTGCATCCTAGGGCTGGGTGTTTGTTTGTGTTTTTAGAAAAACATACAGAGATACACAACTAATCCTGTCCTCCAAAGGTCACAGGCAGAGCAGTACTGTTGAGAAAGCTCAGTTGCCTGCTCTGGTTTGCTCAAACTTTGCTACTAGATCTTCACCTACACAAGCATAGTCTTTCGCATACTTAAAAGCAGCAAAGGTCTGCTGTGAAAGCGGATCCAAGTCTCATATCAGAAAGTATAGTGGAAGCATATAGCCCAAAAGAATTGCAGAATTGTCAACATAGTCTCTAAGGGTACAGAAAACCAAGGTTCTTGAACAGAGGAGGAGAAACAGGCTGTTAGACATACCATCTCTGCAATGAAACTGTATGATGTGCACATATAGTATAAGTCACGTCAAAAGTCAGAGAAAGCAGCGATATTAAATAGCTGCTACATCCAAAGAACATGTTTTGCAAATCAGGGCAATGAATACCTGATCCATAGTGAAAACCCTATGCTATTTCTTTAAGGTGCGAGAAGAACAATAATAGTATTTCAGGTAAGAAGGCTCTGGATGTTAAATGAGCCAAAAGGTAGGAAGTTGCATGTGGGAAGTGTATTGCAATGCCCTGACTCAGGTAGCCAACAGTATTAGGATCCAGAATCTTTCAAGTCCACTGACAGCAGGACAGCATGCATCTGCAAAGTAAGTCCAGGACCACTTATACACGCTAAGCTCAAAATAGCAGCTAGAGGAACAATTCTCTGTGGGGTGCAACTAGGTTTTGCAATAGGGCACAAGGCAAACTGGTACAACGTTTTATATCCTCAGCTACCATCACTCAATGCTACAGATCACTTGATAAAACTTATTCACATGCTTAACAATAATGTTCAAAGAATTATTAGAAAAATAAATAAGGCTTGTATACATTTTGAGCATAAACATACCTTGAACTATATTTCCTGACACTTAGGTTTTTTGGAAAGTGAATTAATATGTTTTTTTAAGCACAGACCATCATAACATACAGCAAGTACCTCACTGTGTGAGCAGCAGACATGGACTATCATGGAAAACACTGCTGTCACCTTTTTTTCCTCTGCACTGTCTACCACTGCCGTTCTCATGGAACCAGGCATTGCTCTCGCTTTAAGGCAGAGCTGCTCACAGCTCCCTTGTTAGCATATGGAAAGTGGAAAACTTTCCCGAAGGAAACATCTTGAATACATGTTAACTGCTGAGAATTCAAGAAAGATACCCAACAGATTTACCAGTTTTATTGAAACCAGAGAACACAGGATGTGCACACAGCAAGGGAAGACGGGGCTAAACTTGCACATTTCCCACTAAATCTCCATATTATTTTTTTTTTAAAATTCTGCACACTTCGCTGCTGCCTCATCTTCCCTCCGTCATGCAAACAGCTCAAGTGAAAATAATCCCTCCTCACTCACTACATATTCTCTGTACAGCAGTAAGTCAGCTGAACACCACACATCATCCCAGTAAAGATACGTGATGGTCATCTTTCAAACTGAATCTTTTTTCTGCTACTGACTTACATGGTGCTAGATACCAGTTGCATGGGGTAGGGGAAATTATCATATGTATACCACGAATAAGAAAGTCCTTATGTGTGGTTTTGGCTATTCAAAGGCATTCCTTTCCTTGCCAGTAACTGAAATGTAAAAGCAATCTTCCTTCCCCTGAAAATTTTCTTTTATTGGGATATTTGTTTCAAATTCCTCTAAACTAAATCAACCAACAAATCTAAAATAACTAAACTACCATTTACAAATGCAATCTGGCCATGGTCAAACATTTGGTATTTTTATTTTCAGAAGATCAAAAGGACTTCCAGAGTAAAGCACTTTTTCAAAGGCCCTTGGTGCAAGCTCAATTTATTAAAACTCATCACTGACAACATTAATATATTCCTTTCTGTGAGATCCAGTTCTGCATTCCCCATAGAAAGTACATCAACCTCTTAAATAAGCAACCAATATAGGCTTGCTTCCAGCTGCTTGTAAGCACATGAGACTGAAAATACTTCAAACCTGGAGGCTGGAACCAGCTGCTGTCTTTAAAAAAAGCATTTGTTTCATCCCAACATCCTTGTCGATACGATAAAAATAAATATTCTCACGATTTGAAGAGATTCTTCTCCTTTCCTGAGTCACAGAAAAAGAATTAACCTTTTCTTTGCAGAAAAGCGTTCTCCAGTCTTAGAGACTAGGATAGTAAGAAGAAAATTTTGTAAGACACCAACAAAATTAATATGACTTAAATGTGGAGGTCAAAAAAAAGAAAAAAAAAAAAAAAAAAAAGGGTGTATGCTTTTGGTATTTCCAAAAGCCTTCTTGCAATAAGAATTGGCCGGAACTTGTCTTCTGGAGTACTTAATATTTTGATATTGAAAGGGAAAAAAAAAAAAAAAAAAAAAAAAAAAAGAGAAAAAAAGCATGTCGTCATACTTGAGATTCACAAAATAGTAAACTTCTTTGTAAGGTAAATCCATCCATCTTCTGTATCCCCATGCAGGATTTAAGAGACCATATATGGAACGTTGCATGTGTTTTGACCACCAGAAATGTTAATTTCTACACGAGAAGTCACCTAGCTATCAATACCTGGGGGGCAGGAGTAAGTATTAATCTAGCACCAAAGCATATAAATCATTGATTATTAAAAGAAAAAAGGCACAGGAAAAGAAGCGGCAATGAATCCTGAAAGAGCTACTAGGGACCACCTCTCCACAGCCTTTATGTCCTCAGGAATTCTCCCTCCCACTCACAAATAAGTAGCAGGACTGTAGTAGACAGCACTTGCTTACTTGGAAGGGGAAAGAAAGAAAAAAAAAAAAAGAGAAAAGAAAAAAGGCATTCAGTGTGTTTTTAGCTGCTTTTTGCATGATTTGATCTCTGGCAAGCAGCCTAACAGCAGCTGCCACAGTGTGTCAGCTCCCCACAGACCTGAAGTGATCTATGGGATCATGGTTTGGGAATCTTCAGACCAGGTCATTAGGAAAAGCCATCAATAAAAGAGTTACAAATCCCAGTCAGCAATGGCATACAGCTTTAAGCAAAAACATCCCTTCTAATTAAAGCTATCTTTGCACTTTAGTTAAACACTGACATTTAATAAGTCTCACACAAGAGGTTCCTAAAGAAAAAAAAAGGCACTAAATATTTATTTTAATTTAAATACAGCGTGACTCAGTTTTGGGTAGGTTTCATAGCCTCTGATGGCAATTCCCCGCTGGCAGCCAGGTCAGGGATCAGCGATGAGAACGGCCAAGCCTGGCGGACAGTCCCAGCACAGGGGCAGCCCAGCGCCGGGGCCGCGGCCAGCACCTCTCCTTCCCACATCAGCTCCCTCAGCCCGTGAGAACAGTTTGGGCTGGCCTGGCTTTACGCTAGCTCATGCTCAAGTCAGCATGAAATCACCGCTGAAAAGGCCGCTCGGTACCGGGGGCGGGGGGGCCACGCCGCCTCTTCCCACATTCCCCAGGCAGGCGCCTCTGCCCTCTCTATATTCTTCACAGCACAGCGACATGCTGCAAGTATGAAGCCTTCTAGATTAATAATGAGAACAGGGCAACAATCTGCCTGGACTGAATCCATTTTATGTGAACTATGAGAACTTGGATTTCTTTCAGTAACAGAAAGAAATGAAATGCAAGGAGTAAGAGGAGGTTTTCCACACAGGCTTTTACATCTCCAAGGAAAGAAAGGGAAGAAAACCCACACAAAGGTATTTCTGATGCATGTCACGGGCCAAATTTCTAAACTCTTCAACCTTTTTGCAATTCCAACTTTGTGCGCTTAATGGTATTGCTCTTACTGATATTACATTCTGCTTTTATAGTGCCCTTTTATCATGCTTCAGTAAGTCTACATGCTTGGCACAGAACAAATATCTTCACGGAGGAAATGGGCACTCGGGTTTGAATGCATACACAGTGATAATGAAAACAGACATAGGGAAGAAGTCGTCGCAGTTTATGGTCACAATTTTATTAATAAGCCACTATAACCCAGGTGCAAGCCACACGCATCCTATTTCCAGTGGTGTCAGTGTATTAAGCTTAGCCCTAAAATTATTGGGTTAAAATAAATACGGGATATTGGCTTTCCTGAAAAATAATGCATTTATTTAAGCCATGGATAAACTTTCTCCACATGAGAAATAGAGAGGTACTCGCTAAGAAAGCACAAAAATTATTCCATAGCACACACATCTACTGTGATACCATTTCTCTCTTTTCTCCAGGACTCTTCAGTCTAGGAATTGGCAAGAGTATTCCCTAGTCCTCAGGCAGGCTACCAACTTTGAATGCAAAAGCCTGATAGGAACTGTTTTGGAAATCTCTATAATCCACCAAAAGGCCGCCAGGCACACAGAGGTCTAGGCTAACCTGTAGTCTCTTAATACTGAGCAAATTCAGCCCTGCTGCAAGTAGTAAGGTGAGCGGACACCTACAAGTTGGAAATGCAAAGAATTCCTTTGAACAGTTACATCTATATGGGACAAATTCTACCTTTTTCTCTTTCTGACACTACACAATGTTGCTGCTTTCACCTTGTTTGATAAATGTTACCCAAAAAAATGCCTGAGAGCTTTTTTTCCCCCCCATTATTGATGAGATTATTTTCATAAACAATAAGAAATGAGATTAATCTATTCTAGCCATTGCCTTAGGGAGAAGTAAAGACTGGATAAAAGAGCTGACTGTCAAAAATTACTGCATGTGTCAATTTAGTGAGAAGAATCAAACAGACAAAAGTAAATGCAATGAGGACTTCAGTATCTCAGAATGGTAAATTTTGAGAAACCGAGGAAATTAGTGAGGTTGTGTTCAAATTCAGAAATATCTCATTTGAAAAATACAAATGTTATTCACACTCCCATTCCAAACAGGAAGGAAAAAACAGTAAGGAAAGATTGGAGACTTGCTCAGATGAATAAACACTTTAAAAAGGATATTGAGAGGAAGTCCAGGCTCTATAAAGAATGAAAAGATTAATTAGGAAAGAAGACAATGCCTCAGGGGTAAGAAGTGTTGAAACTGTAAAAGACGACAGAAGCTCAGCCGAAGGGAACCCAGCCCAAATGACCAAGAATGAGTTTGCCACGCATACAAGTACGACTTCTGGAATTTCACTTTGGCCGCCAACTGGCTCGGGAGCACCAGCGGCCGGGTGCAGGGGCAGCACGACCAGGGAGGGGGAGGGACCCCTTCCCCAGACACTCCCAGTCCAGAATAATTTAGATTTATATCTATGCAGCCTACTCATTCAACTAGAGCAATTACTCTAGATGTATTCTGCTCCCAGTAGGTGAGGAGAAAGGGGCGGGAAGTCCAGTTGCACCAGACTGGAGTGTTTCACACGGTGCTAAGCAGTCAAGCAGACTTGAGTGCTGTAAATGACACAGACAAAACTATTTTAGAAGCAGAGAGGAAAGGTGAAAGGCGACCACCGCCTAACCATTTCTAATATCACACAAACGACGCAGGCCGAGGCAGTCAAGCTGAAAGCCTCAGCAGGTCACAGGCTCAGCGTGGCGACTGCCAGGGTATTTCTGATGCTCGCAGTGGGCTCTGGCTACTCCTCTGAACAAAACAATCTGCTGCATCTTCTCCCACGCGTTTCCTGCCAAGCGTGAGGCCACGGGGCCCAGAGAAAAGTTACTTTAGATAGATTTTTCCATAAACATAAGTCATAGCTTTTCTTCTTCACAGAGTACTATGAAACAAGGGAAGCAAAAATACACTAGTGGCCTCTTCGGAGCAATAGCTTCTTCTACTATCCTCCCTACTTTATTGTAGTTGCAGTACCCATAGTATTTATCTCTACACTTCACTCCCTTCATAACCAAAACTTAATAGTTCGTTAGACAAATCTAGATTTAGAAACATGCTCATTTCATCCTTCACCTATCCATCCATATACAGAAGTACATGCCACAGAAAAATTTTGCTTTACAGGGCTCTCTAAATACATACATATATATGGAGGTGGGGTGTTTTGTTTTGGGGGATTTTTTTTTTTGTTTTGGTCTTTGGGTTTTGTTTTGGTTTTTTTTTTTTAAAGGCAGGTGAGACTAAAGCCAGCACTTAGATGATAAGCTTGCAGGTGGGAGGGCTTTTTCTTTTTTTAAAGAGTTTCTAACAATGTTAAGAAAACACACAAGTACAAGAAAATATAATTACTCAAACTTAATTTTGAACAGTTTTGATTCAGTTTGAGAATTAAGATTAGGAATGGTTCCTTGTTACTAACCAAACCAATCCTGTAATCCTTATCCAATAATACCTAACACAGAGTGCAATACAAGTCTGACTGCTAGCTGGCAGAAGTTAACACACAATATCCTTTTTTGGAGACCAAAAAAAAAAAAAAGTACTTTTGCAGTGCTAGTTTGGTCAGGTCAACATGCCCCAAAATAGATACATTTGCATATTCACTATGTACAATATTCACTCAAACTTCTCAAGCATTAATATTGAAGCTATAGGCAAACTTGAAGACCTAAGGGAAGAGGAGAAATGCAATATACCAATGCAAAACAAGGACACATCTCATTTCTTTAATGCATTTAATGCTATGGGTGTAAGTCTACTTTCCAGGTCTGTGACCTCTGATCAAATCACATCTCACTTTATTAATTTCAGCGTAGATTTTATATTCTCAGATTTTCCTAGAGTAACAACTTGGTAATCCATTAATCAAAAACAATTTGAAAGACATTCACTTACAGAACTCTATTCCTGCAGGGTCTGCCATGACCAAGGTGCATGTATAAAAATTACTGCAAAAAACACATCCACACATCAACTGAACCAATGTGACTAGTGCTCCCAGAAACCCAAAGCCTCAGACACGCTCCACACCCTCCAGAAAATGGGCTTTGCAACAGGCCAGGAAGGTCAATAAATTTATGCTCTCCTCAGGCCTAAGAAAAAAATAAAATTCAAGAACATTACATCCACACGAAAACCATGCTACCTCCAGCTGAAGCGGGCTCTCGGACACTGAAACCAAACATAACCAACTTGTAGAGAGTTGTAAGAGAGGCAGAGAAGAGGGAAAATTATTTTTAAAATCTGCATTGAATGGCACTCAGAAGTAGACAGTCAAGAAACCCCTACATACTCTTGTAAATAAATAGCACATTTTACAGTAGCATCAGCTCCTGTGGAAATCATGGTAAGTAACCCCAGATGGAGTGCATTAATGCAACATCAAATGGCAGGAGCTGACAACTGCATCAAGGCTTGTGAAGAAGCAAAATCAGCTCAGCCTTTTCACCAAGGAAGGACTAGAAAAACAGGGTAATAGGCCCTGCACTACTGAAGCGCCTCACAGCACAGTGCTCCAAAGCAGCGCACCTGCAGGCAGAAAATTTCGTGGGGTGGGAGGCGGAGAAGATGCACAACAATCAGGAAATAGGAAGAGAGTTGCCCTTTCTCTGCCTAATTTCCTACAAGTCAGACAGCAGCATCTTTAAGATAAACAAATCAAGTTCAGCTACTTGATTCTGACAAACTCTAGCCTTGCCCAGGCTGCAATAAAGACCAAACAGCTGCAAAATCAGCTGTTCTTATGCTGAGAAACACAGGGCAGGTGGCACAGAAGCCCAAACAGCCTTGGCTCTCTGCTGAGTACAACTGGCAGATTGCAAAGATGGTTTTACCAGTTCTGGACTTCGCTATCTCAGAAATTGCCTGCTTCCCTAACAGTCAAAGTTGGGGTCAGGAACAGTGATAAAGGTAGAAGACCTTGCCAACAGATGAGCACAACCACAGAGGAGATTTTCCCATACAGGGCACCAGTTCTGGACCTCTCTTCCAGGCTTGGTACATCAGAGCATGTATTTGTTAATCTCTCAAATAACTGCAAAGCTGACATCGATTTCTATGCATTTCACTGGAAACCCGAGGGAAGGTTAATGGTTTGCTTTTATTGTTGTTTCCTTCTACAATTATTGATCT
The DNA here is from genome assembly GCF_000687185.1 of Egretta garzetta. Taxonomy (NCBI): domain Eukaryota; kingdom Metazoa; phylum Chordata; class Aves; order Pelecaniformes; family Ardeidae; genus Egretta; species Egretta garzetta. The sequence goes on from NW_009259588.1 coordinate 3,519,468, forward strand.
GGACATCCAGAATGAGGTATTTAAGTGTTTTCTTTTTGTTTTCTCATCCTCTTTTACCTCCTCTAAAAGTTAGTGATGTACAACTTATCTACAAAAAAATATTTTTAAAAAATTAAAGTTTTGCAAAAAGGAATTCTGCAGAAATATGGACAGAAGAACAAACACAGAAATTCTTCTTTGGGAGTTTTTTCAGGATTATTTTGAGTCAGCTGAACATAACCCAGGTTTTTCTATTGTGATGAGCAGCATCCATTTGCAGTCATGTTCTGCTCTCCCCGTAATTTTAATTCACCAAAACCTAAAAACTAAAAGTGGCTCTCAAAGTCTATGTATCAGACCTGTACTAGTCCACTGGTAGTAGGATTTAGTCATGAAACCTGTATAAAATCCAACAGAGAAGTAGCTTAAAAGTTTCCAAAGACTCAAGCCTATGCATTTAAATTATTGAACTAGAACTAAGAGAAACGATGATAAACAGTCACATTTAAATAATCCACAGATATTTCAGCCACTCTAGCAAATATTTGCTGTTTCTCTAAATCTCCTCTCAGCACCTGTCAAGAGTACAGCCAGCAACATGGGGGAATAAATACGTTCAGCAGCCACAGATTTCCAATAAATCCAGTGAATTTGGGAGCTCACTAATTCCCCTCTCCAAGCAAGAGGAAAATTTACTGAAAACCTTAATCTCCCATGTGCTGATACAGCACTTCACAGCTCCAAATCACACCGAATTTTCCCCAGCTGCTAGCCCTGAGCTCAGCGGGGGGCACAGCAGGGGAGCAAGGGCAGGAGCGAGACTCGTGGAACTGTAACAACACTGAGCCTGAAGGTTAATGTTGAAAGGCAATGGGCATGCCGTAGTGGGAGGAGGAAAAAGAAGAAACACATCAAATCAGAACAGCCACACATTTATTGAGCAGTCGAACTGTTTTGGTTTTCCCCTCCTACCCTTGCCTTCGAACATGCTTTTTTCTTGGGTTGCATCTTTCACCATTTTTTTGGTTGCTTGTTTGCTTTCTCCACTATTTATTTATTTATTCTGCTGTTATTTTAGGCTCTACAAAACCCATGCTGTTGAAAGATAATATATTTCTTCAGCTGAGCCCAGTGGTGTCAAAACTCACACTGGGGACCTGAACTGCTATTTTAGAGCAAGCCATATTCAACAAAAATTATTAACAGGAGACACAGACAAAGCCCTGTTGGTGTTTACAACCATGTTACATTAATGCTACTGTGCCTCCTGCACCTCTAAAGCCTGCTACCATTTGTGTCTACAAGCTGCTGTATTGATGCAAAGCCAGAGAGCCCAACAGGGCTACTAAACCCTGGGAGGAGGGGGGAAATCGAGCAACCAGGTCTCCATGTAACAGTTACAAATATTTGTCTGCTTTTCCTTAACACCATGAAGGAAAATCAGTATGTCCTTGGTTGGAATGGACATGCTTTCTTCCCTTAATCTGAACTCCAAATCTCTATGGCACAGAGCACAGGCACTGAACACATCCCACTGCAAAAACTACTGGAGAATGGTGGCAGCATGCAGTAATGGCAAAAGAGTTGCCTATTCTTGCTATTTCAGAAGTTGTGAACTGCCTAAGGGCAAGGAAAAAAACCCAAAAAATCAAATTAGCATGGCCTGAAAATGGCCAGTCATTGCTACAGGTTACGACTATAAAACAAGGGGAGTGCAGTATGTGTCAGGGTTTGACCCCCGCCACTTGCGTATTTGCATCCTTTCCAGTCACGCTTCCTCATTTTGTGGCCGCCCTGTTACAAACGGCCTTTGTGTCTGTTCAGCATCTCTGCTGAGCTGAGCTCACGCTCTTATCAAAGAAAAACATTTCGAGGGGAAGGAGAATTTAGCTGTTGGTTATTTGCCTCCAGGACTCAGGAAAGCCTACACTCAAATTCTCTCTCCCACCCACAGGTTTTCCTGAATGCTTTGCGCAAGCCTCTTAAGCCAAGGCACTGGAAAAACACTTTGGAAACCCCCAAAGGATGGGCTTGGACACCTCGAACAGAGCTCGGGCAGAATTCAGAGGCTTGATGCGCATCCCATGTACCTCCCACCCTGCACCCACCATGCCTGGAAGCCCACAGGCACTGGTGCTTCCACCATGAACCTCCATCCACCATACACCAAGAAAACAGGAGGGCTGACCACAAGCATAGCCACAGACCCATTGCTGCCTGCTGCTGGGAGAAAGGCTCCTTCCCTTTTTCTTCCTCCCCCAAAACTGGCAGCCCCATTCCCCTGCTCTCTCCTCACCCTCTGCCCCCACCAGCTCCTGCCACTGGCTCTCCCTGGCCTCCCACTGCCCAGCTGCTCCACAAGGCACGGGCTCACTAAAGCAGCTGGAGAAACACAGAGTTATTTTCTTCCAGATTGCTTTTTCACATGTTATGCACAGCAAGGCAGCTGGAAGAGGGCGTGAGGAGCGCTGGCCGAAGGGAAGCCATGGGAGCCCGCAGCCAGGAGCGGGAAGGGGGGAAATGGAAACTCCTCCTCAGCAGCAAAGCTGCAAAACTGTGCTGTTGAGCCATACCTAGAGCTCCAAGGAAAATACAGCAGCAACTTGAATAATTATCCCTAAAAACACTCTCCTTCGCTCCTCCTACCCCACCACCCCCAAAACCCAACCACAAAACAAAAAACCCCACGCAAACAGTCCCACTGACAGGGAGAAAGGCTAGCTGTGCACTGTAGGCCGCCTGTGGTTCACAGGTGCCACATAAGCCTCCCAACCCCACAGTCCTCCCCTCCCTGAGGGACATCAGACCCACAAAAACATATCAGAGCAGCACTTTTTGATAGTGTGCCATTCTACAGAATAGCACCCAGGATTAACTCAGCCAGAGAAAAACACTCTGGTTTATCAGGTCAGGACACTCCCTAGGAGGAAGACAATGTGGTTTCCACTGTCAAACTGCTTATGGATTTTAATCCAGTGATGGTTAAATGTAAAAATACAGAAACTAACCTAAGAGAAGGAACAAAGCCCTTGGGACAAGTACTTCTCCACTGCCTGTCTGGGCTAAATGTAAAACTGGCACCCTAGCAGCTTTACATCCACTTCACAATCAATCACCGTGACTGCCAACCCACATTTGGTAGGAAACAAGTCTCACAAGAAACCCTCACATTATGTTGGGGCACAGGAAGTTAAGAGTTAAAGATGAAGCCATGCATTAGTGTGATATTACTCAGTGTGTTACTCGTTCCACCTGGTTGCCCATAAGACAGCAAAGGTTAGAAGTCAATGAACAGTAGCATCCTGTTCTCAAATTTAAAAAAAAAAAACCCGACACTTTTTTGTGTGTATATATATCTCTCTATATATAAACACACTTCTTTTAACAGTTCAGATTTTTCACTAACAAATCTTGTTGTGTCAAGTAGTAAGCGTACAATCATTCTGACTGCATAATTTTACTATAGTGATATACCACCCCCCCCAAAAAAAAAATTAAAAAAAAAAAAAATCACAAAACCAAGACTGAAAACAGCTACAACTCTGGTTGAGATGATTGTATACATTAATTACAACCCCCCAGACTGAAAGCATTCAAATGTGAAGTTGGCAACAGCTTTCCTAGTGCATCTCATTTATAAGCTTCGACAGGCCAAGTTCTGTAGTTGAGAGATTTGTTGAGATTTTACTCTTCTAATGTTCCTTTCAGCTGATAACATGGCTACACGAATGAATTCTCTCTCACATTTATGAGATGCACTTCACTTTTAAAGGAGGAAGTTATTGGGAAATAAATCAATAGGAGCATCAGCTGGCTTCCTCAGGGCATTCCAAGCTGCCCTCCAGAATTTCCCATGAAGATGGCAGAAGTATGTCATGTACACCTGGTGATACATGGCAGGGAAGGAACACAAACTCAAAAAGCCAACCTCCTTTCACTTGTGTATGTTAAACACAGGGCAAACAAAACAAGACCTTCAAACAGAAGTATTACTGCTAAAAATATTTTCACTCATCTTGAGCAAGATCTGCATGAAATCTTTTATTCTATGTATACACATTACTACAGACCGTATCTCACTAGTAATATGACCTTCTTTGTAATATTACTAACAGGATATTACAAAAATGTAGTAAACTGTGTACATATTAAGATTTCTATACCATTAATTTGCTGTTATTAGAATTGCTGGTAAGAATAGGTGGAGTCCCACAGTTGGAATATTTCAAAATATTAATGTATACAAAAAACTTTGCCATGAAGTATCACCCAACCCCAGATACATAGCTGAACTGAGAAAAAACACGGACAGACTTGCTAAACAGAACTAAGAATAGTTTCTTGAGCCCTTCTTGCTGCAAACTGCTCTTTCACATACCTTCATCAGAATTCTGCCACCTTTAGAAAAATATTGAAATTAATATTCAACCATCTTTTACACAGAACCTGCCAGGATGGCACCTGCTGCATTCCTAAGCAATAAGCAATGCAAATTCTAATCTGGGTGTCAATGCTAGGTCTTCAATACAAAAATAGGTAGCACAGCAAAAATAAGGAGGAAAGATACCAAGGAAGGAAGAGGAAATATCAGTACCATTTTACAAGTGAGGAATTAAGGCACAAAAAGTTGCAAGAAGGGATGAAGGCCTCATAAAACATGAAATTTGAGTAATAAATTGTGCTGATTTGGCTGGGATAGAGTTAATTTTCTTCACAGTAGCTAGTGTGGGGCTATGTTTTGGATTTGTGCTGGAAACAGGGTTGATAACTCAGGGATGTTTTTGTTACTGATCAGCAGGGCTTGCACAGTGTCAAAGCCTTTTCTGCTTCCTGCACCACTCCACCAGCAAGGAGTCTGGGGGTGCACAAGAAGCGGGGAGGGGACACGGCCAGGACAGCTGACCTCAACTGGCCAAAGGGATATTCTAGACCATATGACATCATGCTCAGCATATAAAGCTAGGGGAAGAAGAAGGAAGGAAGGGGATGTTGGAGTGATGGCATTTTTCTTCACAAGTCACTGTTATGCATGATGGAGCCCTGCTGTCCTGGGGATGGCTGAGCTCCTGCCTGCCCAGGGGAAGGACAGAATTAATTCCTTGCTTTGTGTGGATGTGTGGCTTTTGCTTTCCCTATTAAACTGTCTTTATCTCAACCCATGATTTTTCTCACTTTTACCCATCTGATTCTCTCCCACATCCCAGCAGGCCAGGGGGCGGGGCAGGGAGTGAGCAAGCAGCTTTGTGGGACTTAGTTGCCAGCTGGGTTAAAACCACAACACAAGCAAAAAGAAAAAAAAATGCAGCAGGAAATGGACAAAAGCAATTTTAAAAATATGAATCTCCTACTTTAAAACCTTTTGCTAGCATATGTCATCTATCAAAACAAATTTAGTACAACAGGGGAAAAATGTCATTAAGCCAAACTATTTATCTACCTGTAGCATCCCATGGATAAATTCTGTGCCACAGACTGTAAAACAAAATAAATTCTTAAAAAAAAAAAAAAAAAAATCACTGCTATGGTAAGCATTACTACACTGAAATGCTACACTAAATTCAACACTATACTAAACTTTGAGGGGGTTCAAGGAGGTGGGGGGAGCAATGAGGAAGTCTCACTCCTTTCCTACCACATTCTCATATAAAAATACCAGCTGAAGTAGATTTTCTTTCATCCATACAGATGTCAGTGCATTGCCTATAGGAACTCAACATCACAGAATCAGCAAACTGTGCAAAAGAAATGTTGCAACCAAAGTTTACTTAAAAATAAAACTTTTTTTTTCCCCAAAGCACTAAGTTATTCTAAAGGTTACACGTCTTCTCTCCTCCCACTGGTCTGTGGATTCTTCAGAGTAAAGCATATTTCAAGCCTCATTAACACTAACACTTCTGACCATGGTTTTTTTTGCTATTAGTCTATGTTAACTTTAGAAAAATTGTTCAAGGTTCCTTTTCTTTTCTGAAGCAGCTTTGAATGCAGCACAGGTCTCAGAGAAGATAAGCTGCTTTATCTCACTTTTCCAGGCACAGGAAAGAATAAGGACCAGAAAGCTGACAAGACGTATCTGGGTGAATTTTGTACACTCCCACCACACACCACTTGGAAACACAGCGAATCTGGCCATGGAAACATGCATCAGTACTTCATTTAATAGCATTAAAACATCGTTCCTTAATAAAAAGGAAAGGAGAAGAGACAGAGCTCAATGATAACAATATATGAAGCTGAATAATCTTACCACAGTTGCAGTCAACACAGGTATCTAAACACTGCTCATTAATACACAGGGAGGCTCCATTTACTATATAATTTGTCATTTTGCCTAGATTCAAAGCTTCACTTCAAAATAAATGAAGACCAAA
>NW_009259588.1:3525840-3539802 GCF_000687185.1 Egretta garzetta
TTTCCCTTCTTCCCAGCCAGTAATTTCCTCCTCCTGGTGAAAGTCTGTTGTATGCCTGTATGCCACACATCCTGCTTCAGGCTATCACTGAGATGAGAAAACCGTGGTTCCTTTCTTCCTATTACAGAATCTAAAACCAGGAAATACATCCGTTATGAAATTTTTAAGAGTAAAACAAATGTTAAAGACATTGGCAGAACACTGAAAGAAAATTCCCAAGACTATAATCACACACGTGAGTAAAGAAACATTTAAAAATATATTACCAGATGCAATGCCTTCAAATTTATCAGGAAACACTGCTAGAATTACCACCACAGACAGCTGCACAGCTTTCAAAAAAAAAAAATTCAGTATATGGAGAAAAGGGACACCAGGAAAATGCACTTCCAATTAAGTTTTTTGTTACGGACTGCATATAGGCAGGGATGCTGTAGTCTCAAGGAAGACCTGACCCCATTCTCCCGCTTCCATCCTTCTTCTGGGGGGAGGAAGAGTTCCTCATTATCACAGGCTCCTACAAAAGGTCTTTAAAAGCCTTGCAGTTTAAAAATAGCTTTTAAAAACTATCCTGAGATCAGGAGAGCGGCTTGGCTATGGTCTGATATGTGCAACTTCTTCATAGCTACTTGCAGGAAAAATAGCAGCGGTTCTTCACAGGCCCATTGAGGAAAACTGGAACAATTTAGAACCTAAGCCCCACAGCCTCAGTGCGGAAAGCTTAGCAAGAGAAGGCAGAGTGGTGATGCACACTTCAGCTTCTCGCATACTGATACAGAGCCTCTCATTGGGAAGGCTCCCAAAGCGTTTTAACACAAACCATCAGTACAAGCCCCATTCATCACTGAAACGCAGTCCTTTGCAGCAAGAGCCAGACGCTTGTCAACAACAAGGGGAAACAGCTCAGAGGAGGTCAGGACAAGAAGCGAGTTAACTAAGCCTCACGCAGGTGAGACTCAAAGGAGAGATCGGGGGAGCAGCACTCCCCTCCTTGCACTGGGACTGACACCATCAGACAAGAAAATTTGGGCAGACTAACTGCTGCTGAAAGCTTCAAGCAATCTTTTATTGACAAGTGGTCATCAGCATGAGTGGAGGCACTCCACACGGAGCCCACCTCAGCACCATAATGGGTTTTGGAGTCAGTGATGACCACATGGAACAGCCTCACACTGAACCAACCATACCACTCAAGAGACCAAGGCATGCACCCCTCTAAAGGGCAGATTACTCTAACTATGCTTAACTTCACACACTATGACACAGCTTCTGTAAGGGAAGGCCAAAACACGTATCGTGACACGCTATGAAATTAGCTTCCTCCTATACAAATAGCCAAAGCAATTTATCCACTACATACAGAGTTACAACACACACCTCAAAAAAGTGAGCTAAGTGGTTGCAGACAACCCTCCCAGCTACATACCTTACACAGGACCACAGACCTGTTCAGGCTGGAAGGGGCCTTCAGGGGTCAGGTTCAGCCTCCTGCTCAAAGCAGGGCCAGCTATGGGATCGGTTTGCTCAGGTCTTTATCCAGTTGGGTCTTGCAAACCTCAAAGGGTGGAGATGGCACAGTCTCCCTGGGCTTGCACAGGCTGAACTCTCAAGTAACTCGTGACTCTGTTCTTGGCCCCTGGTGAGACTTCGTGTCCTCCTTGAACCCCTTCATTAAATAGAGGCCTGTGAGGCCTCACAGGTAAAAACCGAGGCACAGGTACTTCAGCCTTGCCTGTGCCCACTGCCACTAATTCACCCACCCCACTCAGCAGCAGGCCCACACTTTCCTCATTCAGCCTTTTCCCACTAGTCTAAGTGGTAGAAACTCTTCTTGGGGCCCCTAACACTACTTGCCCGCATCAACACCAGTTGAGCTTTTGTAACACCAGCCCTGCACGCTCAGACAATGTTTCTAAATTCCTCTTTTACTGCTTCCTTCTCCTCCTGTATGCAGCCTTTTTGCATTGGAGCTCCATCACGCACTTCCTGCCTAGCCAATCGGGTCTCCCCACACATCTGCTTGTTTCCTGGAGTAAGGACTGCTCCCGCACTTGGAAGAGATTGCCCTTCAAGACCTGCCTGGCTTTCACGAGCTCTTTTGTGGTTTAGACCTTCAGTGTTATCTGATATCAGTTGCCTGAATAAGCTGAATCCTGCTTGCCTGAAGTCCATAGTCTGTCACCCTGCTACTTGCATTTCTCACTCCCCTAAGGGTCTTGAACTCCTCTATTTCATGGTGGCTACAGCCAAGGTGGCTGCCATTATCACTCTCCCAATCACTTCTGTCCTCTTTGTGAATAGCAGATGTAATCATGTGTCACACCTGTTTGACCCCTCCAAGGCCTGTATCAAGAAGTTAATCCTAATACTCTCAAGAAATGTCCTGGTTAATTTGCATCTAGCCTTGTCACTCTTCCAGCAGATGTCAAAGACCTTCAAGACACCCGTAAGAACCACAGGCTGTGAGCAAGAGACTTCCTCAAACTGTCTAAAGACTTTGTCTGCTTCCTCATGGTCATCATTATCAGGTGATCTGTAATAAACTCCCATCATCATGTCTCCATCATGATCCACAACCTCTCTACCTCCTGTCATCTGTCCCACAGAAAAGCTCCTTCAAACTGCTCCTTTACTTAGAAGAAAGCTCCCTCAATCCCACCTTCACTTCCTATCTGTCCTGAAGAACCTGCATCTGTCCACCACAGCACCCCAGTCCTGCATGCTGTCCCACCATGTTGCAGCTACTCCATCAGTCATAGCTGTTACCGCAGATGCGGTGCTAGCTCTTGCTTTTTTCCCAGGCTGGATGTGTTCCTGTACATGCACTGGAGGTGACACTTTCCTTTCTTATATGAGTACTCTCCTTACCGGGCTGGCCAGCTTGTTGGACAGTATGCTTTTGCCCCACGTTATCAGGTGGGAATACCACACTGACCGACCACAAGAGCCCTGTTGTCCTACGGGCAGGGCAATGAACACTCCCTCCCCCAGAAAGCTGGCTAAATAGGCAAGGAAGGGGAGAAGCACGGTCACCTCTGCTCCATAAGGGAGCACAGAAGCACAGGAGATTGAGACAAACAGGAAGTTTATAGCAGTGAAACCAGATCTCCTGACACCAGCCCGGTGCCTTAACCACAAAACTGTACTTTCTCCCTCTGACATAACTGTCTAGCAATTTGTGACCGCACACGGTGGTTTTCAGAGGGCTGAGGAGCATTTACAACCTCACTTTCTAAATGAGCTTTGCTCTGCCTTCTTTAGACCTCTCTGATTACCTGCTTTAATGTTCAGCTCATGTCTGGCTATGGTCTTTGTTTGGTGACAAGGAAGTGGCAGAGGGGCCACATCGCATGTCACATACTTTAGGCCTCCAGCTTTGGTCTTGTGAAACACTCCCTACAGGGGACGCTCCTACCGACCACTGTAGGGTGAGAGGTGTTTCAATGTGGGAAACCCACAGCACTTAAAGAAGATGAGCTACCAGCTTCATAGGCACACCGCCCACTGCAGTGGCCTGTGTTTTTAACTGTAAGAGCTTTTGACATGTACTCACTTAAACAGCTGCAGTGGTTTAAGGCTTTAATATCCCTCCCACCCTCCTCCTCCTTTCTTGCCTGTTACCATTTGCCAGACCAGCAAGCCAAGCCCTGGAAACAGCTGCATATATGCTTTGTCACCACCAGCTGCTGTTCAAGCTAAAGACACTGGGCATTGCACTGAAGTAGTTCAGATGCGTTCACAAGCCCTGGTCTCTCCACAGGGACCCTGGGAGAGGGGTGTAACAGCCAGCAGCACCTAGCAGCTTCTAAGTCTGCATTAGTTGGTTGACATTCCCAGGTCTGTTACCATCACCCAAGCTACTGCCTCAAGCTGGGGCAGGAGGAACATGGTGACAACTTCACCAGAGACAAAACCAGCAAAATGTGATACTTAACTGTGATTCTCTTCACAACTCTTACTGAGTACAATCAACAACCATTTAGGAAGTCCCTCCCACTAGCAAATTAAAATAAATAAATAAACTGTGCAATACCTTTCCCATTTAAAGAGTATGTGTCAACATTGCCACCTTGTTAAGCACATCTAAAACACATTCTTTTGCTAGCTCCCGTAAGTCGAGAGTACACCAAAAAGATCATTTCTCACTATTTGAATTTAACACAGGAATGCACCAAACCAACATGCACTGTTACAGCAATGTAATTACTTAATTAATTATACATGTAATTACTTGTTTGGAAAAAAATGCTTAGCTGAGTAGCACGAATAGTGAAATGCATTCATCACATATTGATCACTGTTTGATGTCACTGCAGACTAGAGTTAAGTTCTTGTGAGTTCCTGTAGTACAGAGGCTTTTCATTTTCGGGGTGTTGTGGGAGGTTTTTTAAACCTAAACTTGTCTATGTTTCCTTAGAAGTACAGACCTACTAATGACACTAATTATTCAACAGTATTCAAATCAGCTGTACCAGAACAGTAAACTTTTTTCCTTACCTAATAGCATAGCTTTTAGATGAAAAGCACAGCTACTCCTTTGCTAATGATGCAATATGATTTTTATTTAAATGCAAGTCATCAACAGAAAACTGATTTGCTATTAAAGGAAATGGACCAACCACTAACTTCTGCGGTCTAAAAGCCTCAAGCAAACAAAACAGTGTCTTACTTATCTGCTCTATGTTTACATCATAAACAACATTAACACACATAAGCTGATTCTAGGACTGTGATTAAATTTGATGAGCAAGACCATACCCACACCCTTTTATTCTGAAGAAAGGCAAAGTAATTCAGGATCTCTACTATAAGAATGACATAGATTTTATCAAGTTTTACAGGTACATCTACCATTCTGTGCTTTTTTTTCCCATGATTTTTTTGCTCGTGTAGTCCTGAGCACTCACCTATTCCCACACCGACACCTTTGTCACCTCAAAAAAGACAAAAAAAAGCAACCACACACTACAGCCTCCAACAAGCTAGTTTGAGAAAGAATAAAGATCACAGAATAGCTGCCAACCATCCTGCATACCAGAATGAACAGGGTGTGGTGGGGGAAAATTGAGGCAAGCTGAAGTCGAGAGGTTAAACTAATGCTTGCTAGCCAGGTGCTGATCAGGAAGGCAAGAGAAGGTGTTTCCAGAGACTCAGCATCCCAAAATGGAAAGAGAAAAAAAAAAAAGAAAAAAAACCCACACCCATACACACACAATCCACCAAACACCACCAGTTGCTGCTTTGCAGAGGAAAGGCAGAGGGAAGGAGGAATCTTTGATACTCTACTCCACCCTCAGATATCTGGATGCTATTGTGCAGCTGCTGGATGTCACATCTGGTAGCAATATACTAATACACACCACCAGCTTTATCTCCTCTTGTTAGCAAGCACACCCAACCCATCATGAAAATGTCAACAGAACAGCAAGAGATCTGTGTCCACATGGAAAGAAGCTGGCACAAGAGAAGTCACACTGATAGGAACAGAGGAAACATTTGGAGAACCAAGTTAAAAAAATTCAGCCTTCCCGCTCAATCTAGGCCACATGTACTGCATTCATCACATCAGTATGAAACCTTGAACCTTATTTGATTAGGGATCCTGGACACCCTAATGATGTCCTGGCAACAAAGATAAGTTTCTCCTGTCTCCAGCTTGCCAGGAAATGGGGTGCCACTGGGGTGCAGCATACACTCCACTGGCTCCCAGACGAGCTCAAGGATCCAGCCTTAACCTTCAGGGATTTCCAGAGGTTTGGCTCTAACTACTTTAAAATCTCCCTCCATTTAAGGGCCACGTAGGTACTCCTGGAAAAATGCAGCTATCGCCAGTGAAGGCAATGAGAGCCAACAAACGAGTATTTCATGCTCCCCACAGCAACACTGAAAAAGAAAAACAAAAATGAGGACTGGAAAAACACAGGCTTCACAATGGAAGAGCCTCTTACCTAGTACATCTAATTTTCAGATTCTGGGATTGCGTAACAACACACAAACACAATTGCCTTGACTGGGCACAGACTGGCCCACGCTTTACAGCCGGATACATTCTCAAAGTGAGGGGGAAGCGTGCTGACAGACATTTAATCTCTTGCATTCCTAGCTTTTCTGGAAACAGAAGCAAAAGTGTCTAGCTCCTTTTTTAATTATTTTAGTATCTCTACTGGATTTTATTTTGTCAGGACAACTGATGACAGAAAGGAAGAAGTTTTCTGCCTACCTCTATCTCAAGTTATATCAGGTCTCTACTTTAAATAACCATCAATAAAATTACTTAAAACAAGAACGTGCCTTTATCAAAATTAAGTGCCATATGCTTCATTTCTCACTATTAAGAAATTAATTGCTTTCAGAAGATAGAATATGAACTTTAAGTCCACAAAGTAATTTCTGCATCCTCTTAAATACTCTTGACAGGAAAGACTTGGAGGCCAACAGAAGAAATATCAGACTCTACAGGCAATTATATGTTTAACTAGCATATTTATAAACACCACACATACCATTATTTTGTTTCTGCTGCTAGTTCTTAATAAAGAAGAGCAATCCCCTATTCGCATGCAGGCTGTGTAATCAATGTACACTATCACCTTGATCCATTAACTGAAATTGCCCAACTTGTCATTATAGCCTCAGAGAAAATTTATTTTGATAATCACTCTGATCTTCTTTGTGAATGAAAGTAAACATTACCCAGTATTTCATTAGGCTATTAACAGCACCTTTTTCGATAACTGCCTACACAGATCATTTGCCAGAAGCTACAAAACCATTAAACAATGTATTTTCCCCTTCCAGAAGGCCTATATGAACGCCAGAGACCCTTAGAGGTCTTAAAATCTTTGAGAGCAGAGCTGCCCATTTAAATTGCTTCGTAGACGTAACAACCGTGAATATCTATTAGAAGATCAAACTAGCTTGGACTAAGCAAAGTGTTTCTTAGAAATCTTCACAGAATGTTGCAATCTTTAAATCCCCAAAAGTCTACTGAGAAGCGTAATGCGCAATGAAAACAACTGCCTACCAATTGTGTAGGTAGCATAAAAAAAAAAAAAGAAAATGCAATTTCTTCTCAAATTCAGAATACTAAGACTTTCAACTGACATTTAATTAAGTAAATTGAGAAAATACCATTCTTTACAGTTTGAGAGTGTGCATGGAAAATAAATTAGAAAACAAACATGTTTGGTCAACTTATCCACAGCCTGTAAAATTCAAGTGTTCATTTATTAGCTATTGAAAATGCTAATTACATTGTTCCCTGTCAACACATTAGCATTGTATTTCAGTGTGTCAGAGATACAGCATTTTTAGCCTTCCAGACGTAGAGGAAACTAATGTCATTAATTTCTTATTAGCGCAATGCACTGATTTACTACAGGTTCTGTTTAACTTCTACCAAAGACACCTCCCATTACAAGCCAGTCCAGTTACGTATCAAAGTACTGATGAGCCTTCCACAGAGAAGCTTTTTGCCTCTTTAGCAGGTCTACATCAGAATGGAAGCTTTGCATACAAAAAGCTATTTGCCTCCAAGCACAGAAGTCTGAGGCTATGATAAAACACTTCTCTAGGCAGAAAAGAGTATTTGACTAATTGTTTTCTGTTTAATGAAAGACAAGAATTAAGAATTATGCTTCTCACAGCAACATTTCATCATAAAGCCAAGGCAAAGCCAGTAAGGCCAATGCTGCATCTCAGCAGGCTTGTTCCCCCTCTTCTAACAGTGGTTACCTGCATTCAACAGCAAAAGTACTTACTTTAGTTTCACTTAAGTTATTACATTAGAAAGATTATTATGACTGCCTATCTCATGATGTAATGTGCTTTTTTCCCCACAGCTATAATTGTCCTCTAATTTTAACAGGTAACACTGAAAATGATTAGAGGTTTGCAGAGGCAGTCTAACAAACAAATTCAAATTTAAATTAGAATATGTTAAAAATCAGACAGTGACAGAACAAGCAAGCACCAAGACAAAATGTTCAATAACCGTGAAGACATTCAGTAAATAGCACCTTACACCTCACACACTGTGCCGCAGACACTACTTAGTAGTGCTCGAGACTGCAAGCCCTTAAGTGCTAATATTTTTCCTAGGAGACATTTTAACTACTTCAGAGTCCTATAAACCTGATGTATTTGGAGCTGTTAAAGGGAAACCTTTCAATTCTGAACTCAAATGCCAGTCACTTACCACACAGTACATTCAGCTCCCAAGTGGCACAAAAGCTTGGGTCCCGTTTTCGGTGTGCCTGACCCACTGACCACCTTCCCTCATGCTGTTTCACAAGGGAATAAAGCATAGTTTGGTCTGTCCCCCTTCTCTTACAATTCCCACCTTAGTTATTAAGGAGTTTGAAAGCAAGACCAAAGAGCAGATTGGGAATGCAAGATGGCCTTCCGGTTGCATGCAGCAGAGCGGGTCCTAAGGTTACCCCCAGAAGGAATTTAAGATACATCTTCAGCCTGACCTTGTCCTTGGAGAAAAGGTATAAAGCAAACCAGCACCAGCCAGTGGGCCTGGCACTCAATGGATCTCTGTGGTGAGACCACAGCCACAAAAGGGCATATGAACTACACAGTTGGCTTGGAGAACACTACCAACTTATAAAAGGATGAAGGCGCCAATATCACTGAGAAACTACAGCCATGCAACACATGTTACTGACAGTGACGATCCTCAAGAGACTTAAAAGATACTATCCCTGGGTGAACGCAACATACAGTCAGAGATCTTTGGAACCAGAGTCTCCTGGCCCTGTCCTGAACTGCCTCTTCTGCTTTTATGGGATGGATTTCATAGGTGTCGTGATTTAACCCCAGCCGGCAGCTAAGTCCCACAAATGGTGGGATGGGGGAGAGAATCAGATGGGTAAAAGTGAGAAAATTCGTGGGTTGAGATAAAGACAGTTTAATAGGCAAAGCAAAAGCCGTGCATGTAAGCAAAGTGAAACAAGGAATTCATTCACTGCTTCCCATGGGCAGGCAGATGTTCAGCCATCCCCAGGAAAGCAGGGCTCCATCACGCATAACGGTTACTTGGGAAGACAAACGCCATCACTCAGAACGTCCCCCCCTTCCTTCCTTCTTCCCCCAGCTTTATATGTTGAGCATGACATCATATGGTATGGAATATTCCTTTGGCTAGTTTGGGTCAGCTGTCCTAGCTATGTCCCCTCCCAACTTCTTGTGCCCCTGGCAGAGCATGGGGAAACGAAAAAGTCCTTGACTAGTCTAGGCACTACTTAGCAACAACTAAGACATCAGTGAGTTATCAACATTCTTCTCGTATTAAATCCAAAACACAGCACTATGCGAGCTACTACAAAGAAAATTAACTCTACCCCAGCCGAAACCAGGACAATGGGTTACATCACTTGCTCAACAGTGTTGAGTCACTGTTGATGGCAGTCAATCAACCTGCACCCAAGCTACCAGGTGTAATGACCAAGGATGGGGTGCACTCCTTGCCCTTAGTTCTAAGATATTTTGTCAGTCCAAAGGTACAGTGGGAAACAGGGTGACTGGACAGAGTTGTCTGCACCTCTGGAAAAGGAAGCATGGGCCCTCCTCCACATCTGTAAGAGCTAAAGCAAAGCCTGCCCAGCAATGTCATTAACATAGGCAGACACACAACCCAGGAGTCTCAGATGTGTTCACAGAACTGCAGACCTCCATACCACATTTTGTTTGTCATCCAGAGGGCCTGGAAGCTGTCCCTGCGGAGGACACACTGCTGTTGACTGGGATTCAGCCACATTTCCTATGAATCAAGTTATGTCTGAATGGTGTGCATTCTGTTTGTCCATAAATCACAAAGACTCCTATTAGTAAAGACAGAAAGGACACCATCCTAGACTGCTTGCAAATATTACATAGTCAGGTGTGAGGTAGATACAGGTTCTTTGCCTCCTTAAAAGCACTGCCATCACAGTAAGGCATTTAGAGCCATCAATGACCTGGATGAGGGGACAGAGCGTACCCTCAGCAAGTTCACCGACAACACAAAACTGGGAGGAGTGGCTGATACGCCGGAAGGCTGTGCTGCCATTCAGCAAGAGTTGGACAGAGGAGAACCTGATGAAGTTCAACACGGGCAAGTGTTGAGTGCTGCACCTGGGGAGGTTGAACCCCATGCACCAGTACAGGCTGGGGGCTGACCTGCTGGAAAGCAGCTCTGCTGAGAGCGACCTGGGAGTCCTGGTGGACGACAAGCTGACCATGAGCCAGCAGTGTGCCCTTGTTGCCAAGAAAGCCAATGGCATCCTGGGGTACATTAAGAGGAGTGTGGCCAGCAGGTCGAGGGAAGTTATCCTCCTCCTCCCCTCCTCTGCCCCAGTGAGACCCCACCTGAAGTACTGTGTCCAGTTCTGGGCTCCCCCGTTCAAGAAAGATGAGGAACTCCTAGAGAAAGTCCAGAGGAGGGCAACAAAGATGATTAGGGGACTGGAGCATCTCCTCTATGAGGAAAGGCTGAGAGAGCTGGGCTTGTTTAGCCTGAAGAAGAAAAGACTGAGAGGGGATCTTATCAACACGTACAAATATCTTAAGGGTGGATGTCACAAGGATGGAGCCAGACTCTTTTCCGTGGTGCCCAGCAACAGGACAAGGGGCAATGGGCACAAACTGAAGCATAAGAGGTTTCAGTTGAGTATGAGGAAGAACTTTTTTACTTTGAGGGTGACAGAACACTGGAACAGGCTGCCCAGGGGGGTTGTGGAGTCTCCTTCTCTGGAAATATTCAAAACTCACCTGGACCATCCTGTGCAACCTGCTCTAGGTGAACCTGCTTTAGCAGGGGGTTGGACTAGATGATCTCCCGAGGTCCCTTCCAACCCTTGCCATTCTGCGATTCTGTGAAAAGGCCCTTTGTATTTTCAATATCACAGTGATTCTTAACTTCTAGGTTTTGCTAGTTAGAAGCCTCAAACCACTTTTAAGACTGTAGAGGTGAAATAACACAGGCAGCATCACCAATCTGAATCAGCATTAATTCTGTTTCAGAGGAACAATTTTTCCCTAGACAATGACATAGTCACCTATCTCAGGTAGCAAGGCTTCATTGATTTAAAAAAAAAAAAAAAAAAGTATGTATGGCATAAATTAGTCCAGAATAGGGCTAAACTACACCTCAGACCAAGAGAGCTGGACTTACTGAATCTCTACTGAGGAATGAAAATTATGAAGGAAATTAGATATTAGAACAATATAAAGTTTCTTCCTTCAAAAAGACAGAAGAATTACACTTGTGATGTTAAAAAGGCAATATCATCACTATTGTCATTACAAACCACTGGGCTAAGGACTATAAAACAAGTCTTTCTAGGCTGAAGTTTAACACAAGTTCTCAGTGTGAGATAGCATCTCTATCTCTGAAAGGCTAGTGGAGTTGGGCAAGAGTGGAGTGGTTTGTCACATGGTGTTCACTTTAAAGCCTTTATTTTACTTTCCAAAGAAAATACAAGCATTTTCATGCAATTAATGCCAGCTGATTTTTATGTTTTTTCATAAATACGTTTAAGATGTGTGGGTTCTCGGTATTTTGTTTTTAAAAGACAGGTACATAATCAGTGGGGAAGTTATTCCTAAGACACTGAATGTGGAATCCCCCCCCCCCCCCCCCCAGTTCTACTTTGGAAGACAACAGCCCTCTGCATGATTAATCTGTTTCACTGCTTTCTTGACAGTTATTTGCATTTGCCTCCTAATGCATTAGCATAATACAACTCTCTCATATTGTTCTAATGCAGCAAGTCCCAAAGGAGGGGGTCACAACCCCCAAGCAGGGTCACAGCAGTTATGACTGGGGTCATGAGCCCAACAGAAGTACGCTTGTTTATAATGGTATCTAGAGTCACAAGACCCACAAAAAGCAAAGCTCATAACCAGAAGGTTTTGAAACAGCTGATATAAGAAAGTACTCAAGGCAGGCTTCACATGACACTCTTACCTGATACTAAAGCAAGAGAAATGATAACTATGCTTAAGTGGTTATTAATAATGAATATCTGGTGCTTTATCTGCATTACTGTAGCAGCCATTGTGTTAAATTTAAACTACTTGGTTTAGTAATGAACTTGGAAAAAAAAAAGTCAGAAGTAAAACACATTATATCCACCATCACAGAAGCAAAGCCAGCTGGCAACTGCCAAAATTCACCGAGAGGAGCTCCAGAAACCTCACAAAGTAGTGATTTTAAATAAAATAAAAGTGTCATTTAATTTAAACAATGTTACTCAAAACCAAAGGAGTATTCCAAGTGAGGCACTGATACGATTTGACAAAAATCTCCATAAAGTCTAGAAACAAAACAAAAAAAAAACCAAAACAAAAAAAAAACAAAAACAAACACTAAACCTTTTCCAGGGAGTTCATCCAAGCTAGAGAAGAAATCCCAAACTATACCGCTTCCTCTTACTCTAGTTCTAGGCCACTTACAATGCCTCCTGGCTGCACCTACATTACGTCAGGCTGCCCACAAGAAGCGGATGAGTAGAGCAACTCTGCTGGCATTAAGGGATCAACATTTGAACAATGGTCATTTCAGGAGTTTTATTTCAGATCAGCTCCAATAAGTCCCCATGATGGGAGGTGAAGCGCTGCAAGTACATTCTGGGTGTGTACCTTCTGGCTTGGTGTTATCCAAAATGAATCCAACTTGAACTCCCAGGATTGCCCCACAACATGGACCAATGTGGGCATGATCGGCCCTGACTCCTAGTGTCTTGATTGCACTCCAGAACTGAGCTCCTGAGCCAAACTAAAATGTTGACATGTCAATGAATGACTGTACCTTGTAACTTCAACTGCAAAGCACTGCATCCATTATAGAACATTATAGGATAAAGATACTTTGATGAATTGAAAAAATTACATTCATTTTAGGCAAACACAAGAAGGAAAACTAAATACTCAGTACGTCAACTAAAATGTAATACATAAATCCAGACCCTTTCTTCCCTCCTCCTCTCAAAAACTGCTGGGAATTATTTTCCTATGGTGGAAACCACACTTCATAATAATATCCACTAGCATATCAAAAGTATGGGTTGCTAGAAAACGGAAAGAAAAGCCTATGCCTTCTGTCACACGCTGTTAAATTAAATTGTAAGTGTGAACGCATTTTAAGATGTTAAAAAAAGAAAACAGTTGGTAAAGCATGAGCAGACTATTGGGAGCTGGTCTAATTTTCACTCTGCCTTCATTTTCCACATTTAGGAGCATCAACCTACGCAATACTTTTTGCTTTGGGGCTTAGAAGAACATATGATTATTTTTTCTTTTTAACTAGAAATCACATATATTATGGGCTTACATATTTATTTTTAAGAAATCGTAAGTACCTCTCCCTGTGCAATATGGCTACAGAAGAGTTTAGCAAACAAACAGTAGAGCAGCTTCTTTAGGGACCTCCACAGAGATGATTGCCCATGCTCAAACTCAAATTTTCAAACAGGAGTGACAAGTTATCCCCTAGTCTCATAGTCAACCAAGTATCCTGACCCGACATTAGGATACTAGGGATATTTAGCAATTATTTTAGTGGGAAAGAATGTGCTTCCTCCACTAACTAGACCAGGAAAAATGGAAATGCTCCTTTACAGTAGTGAGGAAAAGGAAATTTAAATAAATTAGTGTCTTTTTAAACTGGTAACATATGGAAAATATGAAAATATCAGACTATGTTAACAGCAGGATGACCATACGCTAAATTCTCACTAGATGTATCACCCCCACGAGTCAATCACCTTTCCTTGAATACAACAAAACCTCAAGATACCGATTTTAAAATCTGTAATATAAAAATTGCCACAGCACTAATGTACCTGAAGAGAAAAAAAAGACTTTAACTCTGATGCTTCCAATTACATGAATGACATGAATGCAGAATCACAACCATGAAAGGCCACAAAAATCAAACAAAAAGTTACTCATTTAACTTTAGAGTGATATAAGCAA
>NW_009259588.1:3539820-3554661 GCF_000687185.1 Egretta garzetta
TTCCCCAAGCAGAAAATCTCAGTTTGTACACTGCATTCAGAGTTGCACAGGCAACTTCAAAATAATAGATAACTGCAAGCCAATAAAGTTGTACTCCTAAGGCTGCAGGTACGGAGTCTGAAGCAATCAGCTGAAGTATGAGCCACCTTAACCGTCTCAGTCATTAAAATTCACCATGCTCCAAAGTATCTTTCAAAGTCTCTACAACTGTCAAAACACAATTTACCTTTTTCTGAGTTGCCAAAGTATGTAGGCTTCCCCCATTAATTTATACAAAACATCGAGCTGTCAATATGAAAGGCTGCAGTACACCACAGCTAATATATGGAAACACCGTCAAATATTTGGAAATTAAAGGTGTATCTTACAGTACACTGAAACTAGAGTGCCAACTGTTTGGCAAAACAGAATAGAAAAACAAAAGCATGTTTGGCAATAAAAAGAATATTTGTCATTTGTGAAGGCCTTTGTACTACAGGTCCAGCTTACGTAAGTCCATATTATCTGTTGAGAATCATTATTATTTTTCTGTAAAAATAGCTTTGCATAGATTGAGTTTGCAAAGGAAGCAAAAGGATTTGAAAGGCAAATTACAAAAAGAAATTACAATGGGGAACAGAGTATGTAAGAATTCAGACTGGTTAACACTGATGCTGTGCGTGGTCCAGAAAGCAAAAGCAGAGGTAGGAAACAAGTTGAATAAAATGCAGCCAAGTCTCAAAAAAAGAAAAAAAAAAAAGTCACTTATATAATTTCTGTTCTCCAGGTAAAAAGGTTCAGATCCAAGCCTGCAGCACAGGACTCAAAACCTCTATGGGAACACAATCTGCTTGGGCAGGCTCAGCTCTACTTGTAACTCGGCTCTTGCCTCCACATCTGCAGGAGCGCCCTTTCGAAACACTTTTAGTATACATAAGAAACCTATGATCCAAAATGAAAAATAAAGTTTTAAAACAGTTTTTATACAAATCTTCGTGACCTCATCCTCAAAGAGATGAAATAAAAGGAAAGGCTTAGTCTCCGCTTGCAGCCCGTATTACACAGAGGCGCTGGCCCTCCACACCTTCACATCAGACTGAAGGGTTTAGTCATTCAGAAACTTATCACACCTCATCTTGCCTCTTCATTTCTCTCACATCCTCCTCTCCTGCCCCATTACCTTGCCATTTTAGAGCATGGCCTCTAAAAAACCTGTGGAACGTAACAGGTGTTTTATGCCACATGAAGATTTTGTTATCACTCTTCTAGGAGAAAAAACTGAAGTTCTCTTTTTTTATAATAACCATTCTAGCAGCTGAGTCTTTAAAAATGGGTCACAAACAAGCGGGGTAACAGCAAGAAAAGTAACAGCATAATCAAACTAATCTTATTCCGTATGCTATTTGTTCTTCTTTACGTGCTACATACATACATGGCTTTATTTACCTAATAAGGCTGATGATCAGTTTAAAGACACAGTTGTGTCTCATGAAAAGAAATATATTCTCAACCTATGTGGGGAAAAAGAAATTCAGTTGAACAAACAGCAAAGGCTTAAAACATTTCCAATAGGCCTGCAGACTGAGGAGCCACATTTCTCAACATGTAACTAGAACACACAATGGGTAACAGCAAGTGCTTTAAAACAAATACTGGTTTCTTGGGATAACACAGCCTACTTAGCTGTATATAAACAAGGTGGTTTTTTTTCCCCACCCCTTAAATACTCTTACTCTATTTTTAAAGACAAAACCAAAGAAGCACTATCTGTTATCCTCTAACACTATGAAGAACACTGCCACCAGTGATGAACTGGAACTATTGTTGAGTCCCTGCAACACAAATGCTTCTCCCACCCCCTTGAGAAAATAGTTCACAAATCCTTCCAAAAGGATATATAATGTTTATATTACCATTAGTAATATAAATATGATCTGGTCACGTTTTCAAATGGAAGTTGTATAGCTGTGTGTCATCCACTTACCTGTTCTGCTTCTGGTCATCTAAGTTACAGGTACTTTTAGAAAGAAAACTAGGATATTGGTCTCTGTTTCTAGCTTAAGGCAGAAGTTTAACAGCATCGCAAACACCCACCATGCACATCTGCCACAGTTGCTGCCATGAGGCACAAAACCGGTGCTGCTACGATCCTGCAAACTTCTGCTGGCTCTGCCTGAGCCTCAAGCCAAAGAAAAAGAGAGTAGCACCAGAAACTCAAAGGGACAAGGGACCGCAAATCCCATGGCTGTTTTAAGTCAGAGAAAGCATGGTGAATGGCTAAGAAACAAACTATGCCAGCCCGCCCCGCAATGCACTGCAGGTACAGCTGCCCTTGGCAGTACAGCCCGCCCTGCTGATGACTGGGAAACTGTGGCATCCCACAGCTCAGAAGGCAGTAAGGCTTATGCTTGGTTGCAGATTTTTGAGTGCACTGCTTCATAACAAGCTATTTCCCTGGCTTTGGAACAAACAGAAAGAGACAGACAAGCTAACAACAACAACAAAAAAATAAAATACATAGCAGAAAGTTAAAAATAAGCACTAATTTTGATTAGGTTTTTGCATTATGCATTGCATACTGGTTGCTTTCTGGGGAAAAGGGGGGCGGGGGAGGCAGGCATCGCTACAGTAACATTAGCTTGCGTAAAAGCGTGTGCGAGTGGAGTATCGTATTTGCAGAAAGCGAGACTCTCCAAGAAGCTCTGCTGCATAAACACAAAATAACCTCTTCCTGGCAAGCTCCCAAGCAGTTGCAAATGCAGGAACAATATTTACACTATAAACTCTGTGGGGCAAGTGTTACCTTTAGGTTTGCAAAGTTCTAACAAAACCACATCTCTGCCCATAAGAAAGACTCCCAACACCTATAAATAACAATACCCAAGATCACAAACAAGTTTGGGCTTACCAATTTAAAGATTTAAGTTCACTAACAGAACATTTCCGAAGAAGTAAAACTACATGCAAGTAACGCTAAAATTAAGCACGTAAGAGAGGAGCAGGGCCCTACTCACTTTGGCCAGAGCAGGCTGCCTGAACAGTTCAGTTATCACTACATTAACCTGGCATAACACACAAAACCAAACCTGGAGCTCATATCAATCTCTGCCACTGTTATGGACCACCATCTTTTGCTGCTTACAGTGAAAACTATACCTTGTGATTAACCCAAGGTCAAAAGGAGGGTGCAATACTGCTAACGCATTCTCTCTACACATATGCTCCATGCATAAACAAGGACTTCAGGTTTGTTTTAAAAACTTAGAAAACACCTTATGCTAAATGTGGCATCGACTAAGGAGTTTTATTTAGATTGGAAAATGCTTTGTAACAGAAAATCAGTTTTACTCAATTTAACTCCTAATGGACAACATAAGCAAGACTTGTTGAAAGCAGAAGCACTTAGGTATCACAAAGTGCTGTATTCTGTGATGTTGTCTTAGAAATCAAGGTAAACCCAAGTGGTTAGTATCATCCTGATATGCAATTGTGGCAAAAGGATTAGCTAGATGCAGAGTTAGTTACCTAATGTATTTCATACACTTATGAAGATAGCTTGGATTTTCCAGCCATGAAATCTTTTCTGCAATTGCCTAGATTTTATTTCATGTTTTTAGTCAGTATCATGTTTTTAAGCTATTTTGCAAGCACATCTCAATTTTCTGTACACTGGAAGCACCTTCATGATAATCTTCAAAGTATTTCTGCTTTTTCTGACACAGTAAATGAAAAAGTCTTCTCTAAATTGTCAGTGTGATCCAGCTTGGTTTAACAGATTAATATTGTGGATTTTAGAGCAGCTTTAGAGAAAGCAAGTTCTCTTAGATCTATTAAGTGAACACTAATCGGTTACATTCACTATATTTAAAATGGGTTTTGGTGTTTTCAGGAGTTATTTTTCTGTTCTTATGCTATGACAGTGTTTGTGACACTGAATCATTTCCGATTCATTTACAGCAAGAAATACAGTAATCATGTTCAAAGTAGTCTGCACAAAAAAGATCCTTGAAAAACGGAAGAAAGGAAACTCCAGTTCAAATAGCAAAACACACACGCCACCAAGCCCACCATCCAGTCATTCTGTTTACTGCGAAAAAGGAAAAAGTTTCAGCTTTAGAAACGGAGAATAGTAGTATCACTTTACAGTACCTTTTGAAAGCTCAAGGAACATAGCAGCCTTTCAAAAATAAGGCTTTATAAGCCAAACTCATTTATGTTTTATCTGGTAAAAAATAAGTTGGACAAAACATTTTCAAAGGCATACAAAAGCAGAAATAAAGCAGAACCCCATTACAGATATGGGGTAAGTAAAGCTAAGTTTATGTATCTGAAGAAACAGAAGAATGTCAGAATTTCTAGAAATACACTACACTAAAATAACATGGCAGGAGTGACCGAAATAATGTGATATGAGAGACCATAATCATAGAATCATAGAATGTTTTGGGTTGGAAGGGACCCCTAGAGGTCATCTAGTCCAACCCCCCTGCAGTGAGCAGGGACACCGCTAACTAGATCAGGTTGCTCAGAGCCCCGTCCAACCTGACCTTGAATGTTTCCAGGGATGGGGCCTCTACTACCTCTCTGGGCAACCTGTTCCAGTGTTTCACCACCCTCATTGCAAAGGATTTCTTCCTTATATCCAGTCTAAACCTACCCTGATTTAGTTTAAAACCATTACCCCTTGTCCTTTCACAGCACGCATTGCTAAAAAGATTTTCCCCATCTTTCCTATAGGCCTCCTTTAAGTACTGAAAGGCCGCAGTCAGGTCTCCCTGCAGCCTTCTTTTCTCCAGGCTGAACAAGCCCAACTCTCTCAGCCTGTCCTCACAGGAGAGGTTCTCCAGCCCTCGGATCATTTTTGTAGCCCTCCTCTGGACCCACTCCAACAGTTCCATGTCCTTCTTGTGCGGAGGGCTCCAGAGCTGGACGCAGTATTCCAGGTGAGGTCTCACCAGAGCAGAGTAGAGGGGCAGAATCACCTCCCTTGACATGTGCAGGACCTTGCACTTGGCCTTGTTGAACCTCATGAGGTTCACACAGGCCCACCTCTCCAGCTTGTCCAGGTCTCTCTTCAACTAGAAGAAAAAAACTGGAAGGATGAAACCACAAATTCATGCTTAAAAATCCTTGAAAATTAAGAAAGGGAGCAAAATCGATTGCTGATCAGTCAGTCACAAGCAATGTGCCCACGTCAGACTCGGCACCTTTTCAGGAAGCTGCACCATCAGGAAAATGCACAATTACATCGTTTGCCACTCTCCACACGTCCAGGCCCAAAACCATTGTTATGGGCTTCCTGTTTCAGAACACTAATGTGCAAAATAAAAATAAGCCTCTCCTAGAAATAACGCACAGACAATGAAATTTTGCAGGCATCTTTTAAGACAAGGCAAGTTTGAAGCTCCAAGTACTGTCTCAAAAACATGAAATATTCTTAAAGTCTAATCTTGGTGGCTTTTATTTCGACTATTTGAAGGCATTATGATTAAACGTTGCACCATTCCTTTTTAGAGTCTGGCAAAGAGGTGAGACATTTACACAGGCAAGACATTAAACAAAACACACACACACGCACCCCTACAAACATTAGGGTACATACAACATTAAGGGTGCTGAAAAGAAGAAATAAATCACTAAAACTGACAAGAGGCAATTTGCTGGAGCAAGCTTCAGTCCCAAGACAAATATTCAGCCTGTAGTGCCTTCCCCTCTCCCTTCCAAGGGGCTGATGGATGTATGGGGTACCTGTCCAGAGACAAGAGTGGGCAGGTCTTCTGGCATAGACCTGCTCTTCCACCTCTTGCAGCCACACTACAGACTGTGAGGCTCTTTAAAGGCAAGAACAATAACTTTTTAGAAAACATACACAAATACCTTCAGGCACAAAAAGGAGGTGGCACTTCCAGGAAGCACTGTCTGGGAAAATCTTTCCCAACGACATGCAGTCAAAGCTCTAAAAGACACGCTGCTCCCCTATGTCCTCCCCATCCTTGCTATCCCAATAGCAAAAGATCATCTCTTCTCAGCCCTGTTCACTTCGGCTCTGGCACACCCCCCAGTCGGGCCTTCCCCCTCTTCTGCAGATGCTCACAAACTGTTCCCAGGCCCAGGGCAGAGGAACAGTGGTGGGGGCAGAGCCCTCAACAGCATCTTCTGCATTGCTGTTCACAATTCAGCTGTGCAACACAGTCATGAGCTATTTCCCACACGCACAACCACAGAAGCCCAGAGACGCTCACAATTTCGTAGTGGCACAAGACAACCAGATAAACCAGGTGATGGTATTTAGAATCTGTGGCATGATTTTTTTTATTTTTTTTTTTATAAAAGTCTTACAATTTCAACTCTGCTTCTGAAGCTGATGAATTGCATTGTCATTCAGTATATATAAAAATCAATATATGATATAGAAGGATATTTCAGATGCACTTCAGTGCCTTCAGAAGGAATAAAGTTAGTATGACGTCTTTCAGCCATCAGCAATTTCTGAAAAACTATCACAATCTTGATAGACTCCAAGTCTGATGATGTAGAGAAAAGGATTTGTGTAAAGAGTTAATAAAAGCATTTCAATCACAGCTGATCTCATGAGCTAAAAAATTATGTGACATCCCTATTAAGCATATTGCCAAACAAGAACATCTTACTGCAACAAAAAAAACTCAGGAAGTTTTGTTTTGGAGGTAGCACAATGATAGAAGTCATCCCTGGGTAACAGATTCTTATGCTTATGTTCTTCTGCTGTGTTTTCTTAGTGCCCTGTAGATCTACAATTCAATGCATTCTGCTGTAATGGTAGAATTTGGACAGAAATGCCTACAGGAGGCAGGGAAGTATCTCCAGGCAGTCATTTTCAAAGGCTTGGAGGGAAGGACCAAGTGAAAGACCTTAATTTCTGTTCCTTGGACAAGATCACTTGTTCTTCCTGTAGTTAAACTCACAGGTGAGGGTCATCATCACCATCAGGACAAAAGTGGAATTTCTCAGCTAAAAAGCAAAGCATGCTTGTACGCACACACAAAAAAAAAGTGTGCGGACCAAGATGAATGCTGGCAGAGAAACCAACAGAGCTGCGATAAACACTTGGGGGGGGGAGGGGGAGTACTTGCCACAGCATCACCAGCTTGCTTCTGCTGCAACAGCAGCATCTAGCTGATCTCACTACAGAGCTGAATTAAATAAACTGAACAGGAAGTATAAAGGAAAAAAATAGACAAGATATGATTTATTATGTACTATACAAGAACCACTGGTTTAACTGTCTGCATTCCAGTACATCCTGACAAAGAGAGAAAAAAATATTAATATTTACTTAAAGCAACAGTTCTTAAAAAAAAATGTAAAAAACCACCAAAACCCAAGTTGTACTTGCTGCTCAATTAAAAACCAAACAAAAGCACATTTAGGGAGAAGTAAGATGAAGGTACCAGTAGATCATAGGAAGTTACAAGTTTGTTGCTAAAATATTTAGATAAGACAGACCATCTTTTAAATGTGTCCCCCTCTCATGAGTGGCAAGACTAATAAATCATGAACAGTGAAATCATGAGCTCCGAGGGGGGTCTACCTCTTCAACTGTGACAATTAATATGTCACCCTCACAGCAGCCCAGAGGTAAATTCCTGACACTATTTTTTATGCAAGTATTGTTTTAAAACGTATCTCTTCCAAAATTACACTTGACATTTCTTTAATGGACTGACTTGCACTCCAGCCAACCAGCATCATAGATTTAAGGACATCAGACACAATAAAGATCTTGTCAGATTCACCTAACAGTCTATTTTCCTCCCAATACAGAGGGATAACTTCTCCCCCCAGAAAAGGCCTTGAAGTATCTTTTTTGCTTATTACCAATAACACTCACTACATAAGGAGACATTTTTCTCAAGGTTTGTCATGAATTTTTCATGATTAAAAGCAGTGCAAAATAATCCATGGTTGTGACCTATATTCACAAAACAAGGGAATGTAAATGTAAACAAAGGAATAACAAGGGAATGATGAAATGTAAATACCCAGTCCACGGTATACCCAGAAATCAAAAGGCTCACCTTAGGGTAAGCTTATGCCATGCCTAATTTTTAGGTTAGCCCCTGATAAAGGCTGATAAAGATCACAGCCGGGATCATTTGCCTAGCACTTTAAAGCTGCTTCGGTGCAATTTTCTGCTTGTGTGTGAGTAGACTTCAACTCATGCTACTTCCCTGGGTTTTTTCCTCTCTTACTTTCATCCTATGCTTTGTGACATCTGCAGACAAGAAGCACTACTCACATAAGTTGTCTTACTAAAAAAATCAGTTGGATCATTCAGCAGACGAAGCCTGAAAGCTTGTCTCTCCCTATAAATGAGAGGAGAGGAAGAGGTTTATAGCAGTAAACTAGGACTTCGACAAGGAAGCTGCAGCAGTTTTTTGCCAGGGGGTAGGACACCGTCCTCTCCCACCCCACTCCTGCCCAAGGATTGCCATCTGCATAGCCGAGGCGGCAGAGGAGAACGCCTGTCCTTGCCACCCTCACTACAGTTCACCCTCAGCATATTAATTTCAACCAGCAATGAGGGCACCATAACATTAGGTCCTAGGGTGGATATAACTGCCTGGGGTTTATATTGATTCGTCTTACAGGAAATAATGACTATCAATGGCATTTTTAACGCAACAGCACATAAAACTAACTTTTTTTTTGTACGTCACTTTAAGAGCTGGCAATCTACAGTTTTTGCTCTGCTAATGTACATTCAAAAATGAGCACATGCCAGTAGGCACACTACCGAAAAACAGTCTTTCTACTACAGGTAGCATCCAAAGTGGGAGGTAAAAAGAAGTCAAGAATGTTTTGCAACATTGCTATCTCTTACCATCGTACATCCAAGCTAGGAGATGCACAAAACAAGAGCAGGTCAGCATCTTAATAGGGAAGCACTGAATGGGTCTTGGTCCTGGGAACCAGCACACCCCTCCTCCTCAGCTGCTATCAGAGGTCAGGAATGAAGATTAAACAAGAATACACAACCTGACTCTGGCATCCTACCCAAAGGCTTCAAACCCCAGCTCTTTCACAGCAGAAATAATTTTGCTGCCTCAGTGAGTGACAGCAATCTCCACAGGCACTAAGCAATGAGGAAAAAAAAATTCTGTGATAAACAGCTACAAGATCTTCAGCTATCACATAAATTATTTAGGACTTTAAATCAATATTTGAAATATACATCCTGGAGTTTTGAATCAAAAGGAAAAAAACAACTTTTAAAGATAAAAGTGTATGGTTATTATTCAAACTCTCACTACTATTTGTAATATGTTAGAAAATTCACGAGCACATCTCATCTTGCATCAGGCTCTGCGGCTGTTTCATTCCAGTGACTCTAGGAGTGACTAACACCGTAAGCATGCAAATGCCACACTACAGCTCAACCAGTGCCTACATGCTGGGACCTGAACGACTTTGGCACCGACTGGAAAATGAGGCAGTGAATTGCATTTGCATGTCAGAGGCTGCTATCAAGTCTTTAGGGCCTGTTCACACACTTTTCCAAAGCCCTGTAAGAGTACCAGAAACTTATTGCTGGCTATTCCTTCAAACCATGGAAATCTGGCACTCGCTGGAGAGAAGGCAGCTACCCTGCAGAGACTGCAAGCCCAGGATAGATACTTGCCGTAGAAAGCAAGGTCTTACTTTTCATATCCCCTGCTACTCCAGCAGCAGCCCACCTGGTCATGCGCTCTCAAAAAGCACAGCAAGAATATAATTTCACCGAGTTGCCTGCTGCCACCAGTCCCCTGCCTGATATCCAGGACCTTGTTGCACAGGTACAGCAACACTCATGTGATCCCCAAAGACTTCCTAATACAACCTAAAAGAAAAAAAGGCAACATAAAACCCTGGTGAGGATCCTGTGGAACAGATGTAAGCTGAAGGAACAAAAGAGATCATTATGAGTTTTATTTCTTCATACTTACATTGGAGAACTCTAGTGGATTACACAAAATTAATTAGGACCTGTATTAAACACGTAGCCACTCCCTCTATATAATGAATACATAGGCATTAAAAAACCCTGCTGCTCTACTCAAAGCAGATGGGGTAATGCTCAGCAGCCCTGGTTTTGAATGCATCTGGTAGTCAAATGTCATCTTTCACAAAGCTCCTTCTCAGTCTTCAGACAGCGGCTGCTGGTGTGGCTCCTCAGGCTACAACTGACACAATGCAAGCCTCCACATAAACATCGCAGAATGGAGCTCTAACACACTGAAAACCTGGGCAACTATTAAAACATGGTTTTCCGTACTACCTTGCAATAAGAAAACAAGATACCTTGGACCGGATTTGCAAAATTGCTGAACAAGCTTACTCAAAGAAATTATGTCATGTGAGCCGTGTACCTGCAAATACACCAGAGATCAGCAAAACAAATAGGACTCGCAACCAGAAAAGTCTTAGCTTTCATCGAAATGCCTGCTTCATCACCGCTGGAAAAATAATCACTGCCACAACACCAAGAGGACAGCTTTAAGTACATGTAACTTCGCAATGAATATTTTGCACGATTCTGTCCGCTCCAAGTTCAGGCTTTTCTATATGTTAACTGGCTGTTGGGGGGGGGAGTCAAAGGGATGATTCTCAGTATTTTGTTTAATCCACAGAAATATCAGCAGCTAAGAATTCTGCACAAGAAATGTTTATGACACCACGCGTGTTAATGAATACCTAGGGACTCTTCATTACATGAATCCCTGACGATAGAGCAACGGTTAGTGCAAATGCAAATGCATATTTAAAGGTCCTTTCATATGCACATGGCCGCACTGGCAATGGGGCTGCTGTGGCTAGCCCAGTCCCAGGCCAGCTGGGGGGATCCTTTGTCCACCGACTGGGCCCCTCAGCAAGCAAATGGTTGAAGCAAATGCCGCACAATGGCTCCTTCGGAGATGCAATCTGTCGCATTAAAGCACATCCGTAGGGTTCAGGCCAGGCATCTCTACAAGACCCCATATGCTGGGTACAGGCGCGAGGGTAAGAGAGAGCTCGTAAAACAGGGAGCAGGTTCTTCGGATGCCTAAGGCAGGGAGCAAGGGATCTGAGCAGCTGCAGCGCTCCAAGATCTTCACATCAACTAAAGAGCATTCGTACATGCATGTGCCACGACGCAGGGATGGAAACACGGCCACCGCGAGCTGAGAAAACACCGACGTTTCAAAATGACAGTCTCATCCCCCGTACAATTTGGCCCAGAAAGCAGCAAGGAGGGAATTTTGCACTTGAAATTAAATACATTAAAAAAAACAGGAGCATTTTTCACCAGGCCCCAGCCGCCGTGGAAAGGCCTCTCAGACAAAAAAAACAAAGCAAGTGACCACTGTGAGAACACAGCAGGATCCAACGTGCAGGAAAGGCTGTCAAAGGCGCCCATTAAACTAGCAAAAAATTTGACGTATTTTATCCCTCATCTTGCTTTGGGATAACAGCTAAGCTGCAAGTGAGAAGAGGTTAAAATGTTTTGTTACATAAACAGAGGCAAAACTGCAATTTTAACTTGATTGCCTTCCTTTAAAACACCAATTTCAGCACACCATTCTGTAACAAACTTGTCCAGCTTTTGGTCTAAATCCATAGCATAAATGCTTCCCATGATCAAAATAGTGTTTATCAAAACATGCACAAATCCTTAAAAAGGAAAAGTAATGGCTTTAAGGGATAAATGCGACTAAAAAAAAACCCCGACTTTTTACAAATGTATTGCCTTCAATTTACATTTGCATAACATTACTGACTCCAAAATCTTCAAAACACAATACAATCCATTAATTGCCTACCCGTTATCAACCCTCAACATGTAAGATGTGCTTTAACTTCATGTCACCTTGCTTTGGCAAAAAAAAAAAAAAAAAATTCTTTGAAATATTAAATAATTAAAATACATTGCTCTCCACTGAGGTTTGTATCAAATTCTGCAAGTTATTGCTTTATCAGCTGGTTACGAACAGGGACAAAGCTTTCAAAAAGATTCTTTAAAGGGTTATATTATTCAGCAGTTTTCTGAAACTATTAAGTTACACTCACATTCCCCACCCCCCTCACAAATTGCAGGTCTTTGTTAAACATTCTTTTAGCTTTTACCATGGCAAAGGAAAAAGCGATGAATTGTGGGATGCTTCTTACTCCGGGGGAGAGGTTTTGAATAGAACAGCTGTCCAGAGGCCAGGCAAAAACACACTCCCCTCTGAGAATAAGGCGCTTTTTGTGGGGAAGGAATAGGAATTCAGAAGAAGAATTTATGGAATTGGGTAGATACAATAGGACATTAAATAGAGGACTTCAATCAAGAGGAGGGAAGGAAAAGAAAAAAGGTGCTGCAAAAGAAAAGGGAGACATCACCAGCCAGACCAGCAAGGAGCAAAAAGCTGAAGCTGTTGTTCAATGAAAATATATAAACAGTTGCAGGCGGAATTCGCAACAGCCTCGGCCCTGCGAGCACCCCAAGCACTGGCCTGCACCATGGCAGGGGCTCCCTTTCGCTCTCCCTCCTGCAGGCTGACAACACCTTTGCAAAACACCACCCTCCCCAAAACCAAACTGTGTGACTGGGCGAGTAAGGCACGCTCTGGGAAGGTGGGTAATGGGGGCTTGGCTGTTTCTGTAGTGGAAAGAGAGCTCTGAACCCACCATTCACTTCCAAAGGGCCTATTTTAGCGGAAAATGGAGGCCACGGCTCAGTTTATGTGGTCCAGTACTGCAGATCTGTGCTGGGCACACTCTCGGTTCTGTTGACTGCAAGTTGTTAAAACAAAGCTTTTGTCAAAACATATCACACTTGCCTTTTACATGCATCTTTCTTGCCTCAAAAAGAGGGGAAAAAAAAAATTAAAAAAGAGAGGTATTCACTGTCACTCAGACAGTGAATACCTGCATTTCTGAGCTGTACCACAAGCAGGTGTCACATTTGCAAAAGGCGTTATTAAAAAATCTTTAACACCAAGAAATCCTGTGTAGCAATGCTCGTGAGTGGGTATCCTTATTTAAGGGTTGTTTAATGCTTATCAACACAAGATGCGGGACAGTGCCCAGGTGGAGGGTACTTCACTTGTTAACCCATTTCATCGCCCAGGAGCCTGGCAGCTGCTTACACGACAGGGAGGAAGCACAGCATCCTGCACAGCAGGCTTGCGTGGCTATGTGGGAACTACCATAAAAAACAACTGTCAGATGTTTACCTCAGTGTGATGTATGCACCCCATCATGTACTTACACAAATACTTTATTCTATGTGTTGTAATAGAAATTGCAAGATGTTAATGAAGATGCAGTAGTTACACAGGTACAAGCCTGCACCTTTGCGTAACTTTACACTGTGATTAAAAACTTAGTTTCCAGTTAGACTTCTTCCTATTTCTCAGTCAAAACAGAAATAAAAGGAAGTGACAGGCACTGGAGCTTATGAACTTCCTTAAATCCAAGCTACAAGGCTGGTTAAGCACACAGTGTGCAAACGCCTGAAACTGGATTTTTTTTTTTTTGTGGTGGTGGAAGGTTACCCAGCACTCACCATTTCAGAGAAGGTATTTTTTTCCCCCCACATTGCATTAACAGTGGGACTAAGAATGCAGCACACCAGACAGAAACTGGATGTTATCGTAAAAAAAACCAAACAAACAAACAAAAAGGAAAAAAAAAAAAACACCACCCCACAAAAAAACTCCACACAACCCCAAACAAAACCAACACACCACAACCTGAGGCCCTGATTCACTGACACATTTCCACACCACTGACACATTTCCACACCACTGAAGTTCGATGTTACTCAAGCACGTGTTTTCCATACTCTGCTGGAACAAGGCTGGTATGCAGTCTATCCAAAATGCTGAGCAGCAGAAATGAAGCTCGTTACCTCATGCATAACTGGTACTCAAAGACTTGACTCAGCAAGAGTGCTGCGAGATCAGCCCCCAGCTCCTCCTGCCAACCGCCCCAGTGCCACTAGCACCTCTAACACTGCTCTCCGATCTTCTGAAATAGGCACTGGACTGTAAGGCAGGGTATTAGTTTCACTGCACCTGCACTGCACAGACAGGAGATAATTTACAGTAATTTGTCAGGATTAACCTTTTGATAAGGCACAATTTTTTCTACATTTAAAGGACTTTATAAAGGTGCAAAGGTTCATTTATATTAAGTAAATGCTGCATCAGCAGTTTGACAGTAGCAAAAACTCTGATGCTGAGAATCACTACTACTCTGCTGGCCTTAATCTCTATCACAATAACATGAAGCTTGGCATTTCAGCAAGGCAAGATACGATTCATAACTAGCCATCATTCTTATTTAGCTTTGGGAATGTCAAACAGTATAATTAACAGGAGATACTCGTGGGTTCACACATTCCAGATGTAGAGATTTATGTGGACTCTGCATCACCAAACACTGACAAGTTATTTGCAGCCACGTGTTTTAAAACTGCCTTTGCAGTTTCATCGTATTCAGCCCAGCCAAACAGAATGAGTCAGGTCTGAACGGTGCAGTTAAGTGCTCCTGACCTTATCCAGGGTAACGAATAACACACAGTGTTGGCTCACTATCTTTTTACATTCCAAATCCAGCTGTTTATAAATACATCAATAAAAAAATAAATTCTATGGCCTGTTGTTCACATGCGACTTTTAATGCTTCTCAAAAGTCAACCCCCAGAAGCCTACAGCAAACGTTACCCAGTTTTCAGCCATTCACACCACCTACGTTT
This sequence comes from Egretta garzetta, assembly GCF_000687185.1. Classification (NCBI taxonomy): domain Eukaryota; kingdom Metazoa; phylum Chordata; class Aves; order Pelecaniformes; family Ardeidae; genus Egretta; species Egretta garzetta. The sequence continues at coordinate 3,554,543 of NW_009259588.1, forward strand.
ATATTTACAGTGCTTTTCTTCACTCTACTGAAGCAGGCAGGTATTTTTAGCCATGCCATGATGCATGTTTAAAAATTGATTAAAATAAATACTCCTACAGCATTTCCATTTGAAGACTA
>NW_009259588.1:3554709-3575039 GCF_000687185.1 Egretta garzetta
ATATTTTCTTGCAAAACAGACACATCCAAATGTCACCCGACCAGAAGCTACCCTGATACTTTGCCAAAGAGCCAAAGCAACAGCTAGTAACTATGAAATACAGTCATCTCCCTTGCTAATACAGAGGGGAAACCCTTCCACACAGAAAGTACAGGCCCTGGGTATGGCATTGCACCACGTTTTGAATCCATATTCATCACAGGCCATACCCGTATAACAGAGACATAAGAAGCAGGATTGCTTGGTAGATTATCATGTGCTTCATTAAACCTACCCTGGTTCTCACTTTTTCTTTGTGATAAAGAAAAACCTACTGAGGAACAACTTGACACCTAAAAAGCAACTTGATGTTTTCAGTTTAACTTGCCAGCAACAAATATTTTCATCATTTCAACAACATTGAAACTTTTTAACAGTATCTAGACTCACACATATCAATATGCCTTGTTACTAACAACGTTAGGTTCACCAGCCTTCAAACTTACTGCTGTCTCTGTTCAAAACAAAATTATTTTCCGTACTTTTTCTTTTGAATTACTACCTTGCTCCCTTCTTTGGGGCATGCAGAATACCTAAATGCACATCAAACTGTTAGAATCACAGTCGCAATCAGTAGAGCATCAGAAATACAATCTCTGGATAAAGCACACATTAATTTACAGCTATGACTAACGCCAGATACTTTGCATCTCATACCCCAATTCAGGAAAGTGCTTTTTACTCAGAACAAAACCTAGACCTCAGTAGGAATGAATGTAACCATACTTTTAAATACTTTGCTAATATTAGGGTCTTGATACTTATCCCCGGTGCATGGACAGGTCTACCAGCACACAGCAAGGCAACAGATTCAGAAATTCGGGCATGTAGGTTTTCTCTTCTCATATAGAGTGAGGGGCAGGGTTTGATTGTTTGACCTTTTGAGTTGTGAAAGGAAAGAAAGCAAAGCACAAGAAATAGAGAGACCATCTAGGGGTTTTCTAGGGAGAATCCAGTTTTTAATGCTCCATTTTTAAAGAAAAGCTTCCTTATGAACTGTTGCCTTCTATTTACTGTTTCTGTTCTTGAACTACAGAAAATTAAACAGCCATTCAAAAAAACCACCTCATTAATGGAAAACCATAGACAAAATGCTGCTAAACAAAAAGAAACTTCTTTATTGACAAAGAAGTGAAAGAAAAAATACCCACAAACACACACACACAGAGAAAGCGTTCATTCCTCCGATGAAAACTTGGACACCAGATTCATCACTGTTGCCCAACAGAAACATTTCTTTCTAAGCAAAGAGGGAGAAATTCTGTTCATATACTTCAAATATTTGTACAGCTCCTTAACTCCTACCCTATTATTAATGTCACTAAGTTCACAAGCTTCCACAAGCAATTACAAAAACAAAGACTTCAAGATACACGTTTTGTTCATTTCTGGACACACTGAAACAGGTCTCTAACTTCAAGGGGGAGAGGATAAAAGGCAGCTAAAGACAATGAAAGAAGTAGTGCTTATCTATAGCCTGGTGTCATTTTTTCAAATACTTACAAAAATAAATAAAAAGGAAACATCCTTCATAGACTCTAACCTTGATCACATTAAGATTATTTAAACCAAGGGACTTAAATCTAACAGTTTCAATCACCATTTGCATAAATAAAAAAAATAAAATTTAAAGCTTGCTTTGTATTTATGCTTAGGTATTTTTCTTTAAGAAAAAAAATTTCTCATATTAGTGACCTTCAAGATATTTTCATTTGAAATTATTATCCTCACAGTAACTCCAGCACTTCTCCAGAAATTCTGTTTATATTAGTGGATGTGATTGACTCTGTTGGTGACCATGCCCCGCAGTGTTTAGAATTAGCAGATCTTCACCTACTACACCCGCTTCTGTCTTATGCCAGAAGATGAAAAACAAGCTCTCCTGTCTTCCCTTCCAATTTGCTCTTAATTTTGAATGGAATAGCTACTATACTGAAACAAATGGAAAGAAAATATTCCTTCTGTATGAGCAGACTGCCTTTGTCAAATGCTCACACCTCAGGCATAAATCCAGCAGCCTCCCACCACTCAGCGAGCTGTTTTTCTCTAGGAGAAATTTCTTTTTTTTCTTTTTTTTACTTACTGTAATTTCCTCAAGCCTAAATAAGCTCATACCTCACTCTCCAGTCAGTTTTAAACTCAATGTTATTTCAAGAAGATATTGAACAATTACATTTTTTTTCAAAATAAAAATAATTTTCAACAACTCAGTCTTTCAGAAAAAGGCCTTTGTAAATAACAGATTTGGGGTTTATCTATAAATTTAAAAAGTATATATTTTACAGCTTTTATCTGCCTGTTCACTGTGTTGTGATTTTATTAGTGCACTTGGATATTGAAAAGAAACAGGAAGGAGTAAAGCCTACCCAAGCGTTTTGTATAAAAACCACCCAAACCTTGGAACCGAATTACTAACAATTCCTCATCCTGTTTCTCTACTTAACATTTCTTCCTACTCCTACGCCAATTTAGCCTTTTTTTAATGCCAAAATATTTTCCTAAAGTGACAGCAATTGAAACAAAATTGCCATTTCCCTGTTTTACACTAGCAAACAAAAACTAGCCAAACACAAAACTACTGGAAGTAACAAAACCCAAAACAGATAATGCCACCCCATTCCTATCTCCACGACATCACAAACACACTTAATATGTTTGACTTCACTCCTAACACTGAAATCCTCCATTGGGACCATTTCCAGTACAGACATTGTATATTGTGTATGTATCCTTATTTGTCTGTAGACATGGTAAAACCAGGCTTTCAGTTACTCCACCACAAAAAAAAAAAAAAAAAAGACAAGAAAAAAAACCAAAAACAAGCCAAAAATACCATCACACAGGAAAAAAAAAGAAAAAAAAAACCAAAACACACACCACCAAAGGCCTGCAGGGGCCTGGAGGGGAACGAGGAAAGGCTTCACGTGCTGCACTGCAGGATTTTCATTTCAAGGCCTGCACAAATAAGAATAAAAAAAAAAATCACCAAATCGAAAGAATGAGAAATGCATTTGTTTTCCAGGTTGTACAGCTCACTTTCCAGTAAGGAAACAGATGATGTAGAACTGGGGTCTGTTCTTCTCCAGCTAGCGCAGACACAGGCAGTTGCCCATCTTTAAGCCCCCCCACAAACCAGCCCCTCACTACACTTGTAACGCACCCCACAGTGGAGCACAATACAGCAACTGGACTCAAAGGCGGACAGAGCAGCACTAAAGCCTTCATGGACAGGGTAGATAGCACACAAACTGCTGACAACTCATCCTAGCCCCACTCCCACCACGGCATGGAGGAATATAGCCTGGCATGGGCCAACCTCGGGGGTAGCAGCAGCTCTCAAGGTTCCCATGCCCCCCAGGAGCCTGCTGCAGCCTCCTCTCATCCACCAGCCCAGCCACTGCCAGCTCCTTCAGTGAAGGTTTAAACACCTAGCCTGGTGAAAAAGCAGTTAGGAGATCTTCCAGTTGTAGCGAGACTGAAATCATCACACCGTGATTTAAAAAAAAAAAAAAAAAAAAAAAAAAAAAAAAAAGCAGCCTCCTCCTTTTCTGGCAGAGCAGTAGGTGACAGCAGGATTACTATGGCATGTGGAAACCACATGAGAGGACAGCTATTTTTAAGAAAAGAACTAACTGCTCCTTCAAACTCTGAGCTAAAACATTTCTTCACCTTCTACTGAGGAATTTTTCCCATCATGCAACAAAAACACACAATAAAGACCGCTAAGTTTAGAAAAACTTGCTCAGTTTAGGCTAGGTAATTTTGTTGGACAACACTTGGAACCAGAAGTCTGACTCATCTTCTGAATATCTTAAATGACCCTATTTACAATTACATTATTTTTATTTTTGTCTAAGCGTTATTATATACAAGAGGATCTATTTTATTCTTGATACACAGCAAAGAAGAAAGACCTCCCCTTTAATTGCCAGGTCTTATTGTAGAGATATAAACTTAATAACACCATGCCATAGTTTCTAATCTTAGACATATGTCAACACGTAAAGGCTCCACCCAGACACAGACTAGCGCTGGAAACAGAGGACAGACTTCATTTCAATTTAAATGGGCTCGCTTGCAAAGTATATTGTTCTTCTCAGACAAGGGAAAGGAATGACCAGTAGAAGTACCCTACTAGATTATTTAAGCATTAACTGCAAAGCTGAGAAATAAAGCATTATACAAAAAGACAGAGCTAGTGATGACAGTATGATCGCTTACTGGGACAGCACAGTGATGCATGTGTTAAAGCACCGGACCAGAACACACCAGTCAGCCAGCATGTCATGACTATCAAAAATAAACTTCTGATTTGAACTCCTTTAAAAGTAATTTTTTTTTTTTTAAGACCTACATAAATCTCCACAGATGACTTTTGACTGGATAGAGAAATGAACTACAACTCTCTCAAGAAATCTTTTTAAAAAACGCTCAACTAGTATCTCTGCATTTCTTCACTGAAGAGAAATTAGAAAAAAATATTATTCTCTCAACTGATCTGTTTCTTAGGAAATACCACCTTTCAAAATACAGCCCCGATATCTTTGGATTCAAAAAGATTCTTATCAACAGATTATCGTTTACTCAACACAAGGGGAATCATTCTTTAATATTCACTGAACAAGAAGAGAGCTCTTAATAAGTCTGATATTTGTGCAATATTCAGCTCCCATCTGATACCTCGGACAAGACCTGATTCATCAGACGTGCTTGGTACTACCTGCGTTTCAGCAAGTTTAGCAGGCGTTGTTTGAAAAGGCAGGGCTCTAGAATTTGTTCTCATTTTTCCCTTTCAGCATTGCTCCAGTGATCCAGCACACAGAAGTTTCTGTACAGCTATCAAGTGCTGACAACTTCTCAGAAGCCCCCTCCTTCCCAGGCTCGCTCTGAAGGGGAAAGGGCAGCTTGCAGCCAAGCCATCCATCACTTCTCCTAACGAGAACTTTGAATGCAGCCACTTCTCTCAGGCAGGCCCCCAACGTAGCCAGCCTGGAGTATGCCATTTGCACTCGGAGCCAACCAGTGTGGCAAAAGGGCCACATGCTTGTGACTTGCTCTTCCATTTTGACATCAGACAGGAAAAGAAAGAAAAGGAAAATAACAAACACCAGTGCAATAAGCATAGGTAAAGCTGTTCTTCCAAAATCCATCAACTGAAAACAGAGGCATCTTTCTAGCAACTCAAACCTCAGTGTAACATGAGCCAGAGAGATGTTGCCCTCCTTGTCCTGTTCTGCCCCTTTTTGTTCGAGGCTACTGGCTACAGAACAGCAAATAGAAAAACATAGAAACTAAATACCTGTGCAAATGATTCCTGGTACTCAATACACTTCTTTACGAATAAGCCCAGTTCTGCAGCTCACACCAGATAGACCGTGCACATGGAATTTGCAAGGTGCCAGAGCATGATGCCTATGGGGGCACTTGCAACCTCACTCACCCAAATTAAAGGGTGTTCTACAGAGGACAGAGTTTGCTGTTCAAGAACCTACTTGACAGAAAAGAAATACCAGGCATGCTACTCTATTAGCACTGCAAAACATCACTAATTCTGAGAAGTTCATGCCAAAGTCAGTATAGTTCCCCGCATCAGTCTTCAAACCAAACACAAATACTCAACCATCATCACTGACAGACAGCTTCCAGTACTTCTAGCCATACAACCAATGTTTATTTTTGAGGTGCCCTGTGCAATAAACATACCCCTGCATCTCCTACAGGAGATCAGCATCACTGGTACTACACAACAGAAGTCTTTCTTTTTCCCTTCTCAATTTGTTACAGTTACTCCCCAAGGCCTTCTTGGGCAAAATAACTACATCAAGTAAGTGCTCTTTCTCTTCTGCTGTTTTAGAATTCGGAGAGGTTATGCCTATTTTCCTAAACTGATATACACATCTAACAAAACAGTCTTAAAAGACCCCTACATTGCATCTTGGAAACCAAAGTTTCGCTATATAGCCAGGCAAAGTATCATTTTCATCATGCAGTGAAAACACCCAAGAACCAGATTTTTGTTTTGCGTTACTTTTCTCTTTACACATCCACAAGCCCTTGGCGACTGCCATCAGTTTCTAACAGTGCAGACAGACTTTCTTCTGCCATTTTGTGAAGAGAGTGTCAGCAGGTGATGACCCGTTCACCATTGACGCTGTTCAATAATTTAACATGGCTAATACAGATCAATCTGATTCCACATCCTTTTTAATAGGTACTTTCTAATTTTGACACAGATGCACCAACCATTAGATGTAGCTATTGAAGGCTGGTCATTACATGTTTAAATCCACAGTGCCTGAAACTCAAGTTCGCTGAACTTATAAGACCATTTATACACATTATCATCAGCTATACCATCTCTACAGGGGAAAACCATTTTTAGCAACACCAATTTAACTAATTCATGCCTACTTTGCTCAGAGGGCTCAGTTTTTCCCTATAGAACAAGGATGGGCTCTTTAGCGTGATTTATGTTTTAGTTCTGGGGTATGCAAGAAGAATTAATAACTTCTTCAGCCACCACATTCCTCCAGGACCAGTTTAGAGCAAGCTCTGATCTTCTTCTTACCTTTTTGATTCCAAGTGACTGTCATATCCCTTCTTCAAAAAGATTAACATCTTACGGATCACAATGTAAATGCCTTTAATCAAAATCCTGCCTAGAATGGAGATAGTTAAATTGGCAATACAAGATATGGGCGCACTGCCTGGCTGTCCTCTGTGTAACTCTCTGAAGCATCTCTTGTGATTGAAGTCTGCATTTAACCAAACTCGAGATGCAATTTTTAGTTTTAATTTTGAACAGAGTAGAACATACAACTTGACTGATTATTTTTTTTTCTTTCATTTGCTCATGAATCACAGAAAACCATCTGCAACTACCAGATATCACCTGGGTCTGCATGCAATTTGCAAATCATACACTGAAAGCTGACAATAAAAATACTTCCAATAGCTGTAATACACAAGGGGATGCTCCCTGTTCTGAATGCCTCTCCTCTCAGCCGCTACAGCACAGTTCCCATTAATCCCTGAACCCTTCATTGTCTGTCGAGTCTGCATCCAGGCATGGTGACAGCAGCCTCCATCTTACTGTGCTGTACCTATACATCTTGCTCAGCTAACAGAGAAGAAATAAGGTATTTTCATCGTCTTTGGCACAGTTTTAGGACAGCACCACCAGCTCTTTCCAAATGCACTTGAAACATCTAGTCGCTTTCTTTTTTCCTCATCCTCAGGATATATAATCTATATGAAATATTTAGGCTGACTGTATCATGAGAGTTACTTCGCATTTTTTCTCTGAAACTATCAGGAGCCAAAAATAAATCTATGGCTGTCAGAGAAATAACTTTTTTTTTTTAAATAAAAAATGTAGCAGCAAACACGCAAAAAGGCACACACTAAGTTTCTGCTACAAATACTTGTCAAAATGCTAATGATGCAATAATCAGACTTGCTTAAAATCCTCTGTTCCACCAATACCTCTTAGTAAGTAGTAAAAAAATATTTCTTTTCATTTAGTTATACTAGCTACAAAAATAAAAGTTTCTGTATTTTTAGCCTACAAGGACAGACTATCCCTACTCTACTGATTCTTGTACTTGGTATCCGACTTCCAGGGGAACGAGCTCTTTTCCAGCTCTTTTTTGGCCTGCACTGTCAGCTTGGAGAGCTCTGGAAGGGCTACAGCTTTTCAGCTTTATTCTGATGAGTGTTCCTTTAAGCACAGAAAAAAAGTTTTCAGCATCTTCAGCAACTACAGCATTTAAGTGAAATTGTGAATAAATAATTGTGAAATTGAAAAAAAAAAATACAACACATATGTGGAGTGGGAAGATGACAGGGAACACCTAGTATTCCCTTTAAATAGACAGCCATGAGTCCTACCAGTAAGAAATAAAGTTTAGGGGCAACAACAGATTATTTTAATAGATAGTTTAATTCTCTGAGGCAGTCCAAAAAGAAAATAAAAAGGAAACAGAATGCTATCAATTATTATTATTGTGGAAAGCATACAGAAGAGAGCCAAAAAAGAAGCTGTATTACTACACAAACCAAGTTTCTTCTCTCACCAGGACACAGCAGAACTAGAAAACAGAGAACGAAGGTCAAAATAATCAAAGGTAAGAGACTGCTCCTACATGTGGCTCCTTTAGCCTCATAACCTCTTTAAAGAGACCACTGAGGGGAGACGATGCAGAGTTCTGCAAGATCCTAGTTGGAAGGGGAAAGCAAGCAGGAAACAATTACCTTTCCTGTTACAACAACAGAGGGGCATTGGAGGAACCCAGCTCATAGCAGGTTCAAAGCAAAAAAAATAAAAAAAAATAAAAAAAATAGATTTCTTCATGTGAAGACCATTGTGGAATTCACTGCCACAAGGCGCAGTGAATACAGCCAGTCCCCATTGGTTCAAAAAGAGACAGGAGTAAAAATCTTCGGGTGATAATTATTAACTACAAAGATACTTTCACTCAGACAAGGCTCACAAGCAATAAATCACTGGAAACTGTGAAAGCATAAACACGAACTCACCCTATTCTCACGCTCTTTCTGAAGCGCCCACAACAGCTCAGTGACGGGATCTTGAGCTTATCAGCCTTTAATCAAACCACTTATGCCCCCTACAATAAAGTTCCTGAGATACTAATTACATTGTTATCGTCTTTGTGTGTGTTGTTGCGCTCTGATGTGCCACCACAAAAAAAGTTCCAATGCATTTGTTATTCCTTTCTTACCCCCTCAGAAGACAAAACTTTGTTTGACCAAGTATCACCATTCCTGACCCTGAGCTCTTCCCCTTCCTTGCCAATACTGTAAACCCTTCCTTTTATTGGTAGGCAAAATATCATATTCACACCATCACGGCAGTTGCAGATACAAATAACCACATAAAGATTATTGCAAGGTAGACAACATATTCCCCAGCTGATGCAGATATTCACTGAAACTTCGCCTCCCAAAGGACAGGGAAAGGTAAGGAGAAATGATACCTAGCTCCTCCCAGGTACTGAATTTGTGGATTTCATTCACACAAACGAGAGACCTTCAAGGATTCCAATCCCAACAATATTACAAAAGGGGGGGAAAAAAAAAAAAAAAAAAAAACCACCCACAGAAAAACACACCACACACAACACCCAGAAAACCTGACCGTAGAGTACACAAGTTGAGATCTAGACCCTGCCCAAGTACCCAGTCTGAAGCTAAAAATCCTCGTATAATGATTAAACAGCTCTGGCAGAGAAATGATACACTAGAGAGGACCACCTATTACCTCTCGGAACCAAATGATCAGCCAGGGATAGGTGCCATCAGTTGAGCATGTTTCAAATAAAGTGCAACTTTAATTGTCTCAAGGATCACAATCCCATGGACTGGTGTGTCCAGTTTAACAGTTTCCTAACATGGCCTTCCTCTACTGAGGTAATGCTTCAGTCCTCCAGTATGCAACCAAAGTCCCACCACAGAGAGAGTCCATGCCAAAGCTTACCACCACCACCGCCTCTTTAAGTTGAATAAGTTTGCACTCAAAATTATTAAAATACATTGGGTTAGATTTATTCCACCCAGGTCTGGGCCAGGCAACCTCAAGCAACTAATCAAGTCACCTGCAGTATCACAGCACTCATCAGTGGTATTGCCAGATGCTAAAAAGAGCTTATGATGGGGTTACCTGGGATTATCCCATCAGAGTCCTTAGGAAAACGAGATACACTGACCATCCCTCAATTGGATTAAACTGCTGTGGAGGGGTCTGCTTTTCAAACTGCATTCAAAAAAAAAAACCCAACAAAAAAACAAAACCAAAAAACCACCAAACGTCAAACAAAAAAACCCCGTACTTCTCACAACCAAGAGCAAGAGCATCTGCTTGCCCTCTCTTCAACATAAACAGGGCCATAGGTCCCACAGAAGAACTATGTTTTAGGTAGATGATACCCTGATTCTAGTCTCCAACTCTCAAAGGTCAATACCCAAATTATCAGAACTCATTTAAAACCTTGGGCACTCACCCAGATGTGTGAATTTACTGGAACAAGTCCCAAGCATTAGGATTAATTAAATGCACATAAATCGGGACTTGCTTATTCACTGCAGTTTCTAACAGCAGTCCCTGGTATTAAAACATCCAGGAATTCTAATCCCCAAAGATTACAAGCAGATAGTTCAACTGGAACCCAGTCATCCACAAATCACTAATGACTTGGAAAGTGCATAGACACTCCCTAAACCTTTGGACAAAAACAATCCACACACTACATACATAAATATACTCCAGGGACTCCCAGGCCTAATATTCCAGTATTATTTTCAGAGTGTGAGGTATGGGGGGGGTTGTTTATTTTTTAAATGAGAAATGGTACAGAATTACTTCAAGAGTCTTTGACAAGGTCAAGAATAGGAAAAGGGGGATAGAAAGGCTTAGTAAAGCAGCAACACACTACTTCTGTAATATATTAAGCCACATAGCATAAAATAATTGTGAATAAAATCCAGTAAGCAAGAAAGGTATTTCCCCATCTTCTACCTACAGTTGTCTGCACTGGATTCTTACTATCAAAAGAAACCAAATCCTAACCTCATACACAGTTAGGGAATTATTTCAGTATATGAAGTTAGGCATTTATCTATCTCACGCCAAACAGAGGCCTCAGTATGGTAAAATCCAGTTGTAAATGAGCAGAAGCAGAGCCAGAGAGACTATGATAACATAGAAAACCAGCTGGAGGGCAACACACCTAAGACAACCAGTTAAGAAATCAAACACACAGAATCATGTTTACTCATATTCAAAACCAGCTTACCTAATCCAACTACAATACTGACACTTCTCCAATACATTCACTACACTTAACTCAGTATAAACCAAAACAAACCCATTTTTCTCCTAAGCATCGAAACATCTCAAAAAATCTAGATAATACTACAAATTCCTGAGCTAAGCAGATACTTCATAATGCAAACTTCTCAAGACCCTTCAGAGATGTAGTACAAGTCTAATGAAGTAAGAATGGAACAGAGAACAGGCAAAATACCTAAAGCAAAAAGCGCAATAATGAAAATTAAGAGAACACTGCACTCAGCCTCCAGTTACATATCTACCAATAAAATTATCTTTAGGGTGCTCAGAAGTCCCAAAGACTTTTTTAGAGCATGTAAGCGCTCCACAATGATCAGTGTTAGAGACAAGAGAAAAGAAAACAAGAACATGCTTATTGTTACAAGCTTTTGGGATTATATGAAAATCAAAATTAATGAGATCCTTGTAGCATCACTTGTTCTTTAAGCAAGTAACCTACACTCTTGGATTTGTATTTAGCAAACAGCCACTCATTATATTAAAAGGACAGCTATCACAAGAAGCTTTAGGACATGAAATTTTGCTACATTGTAAATTAAATTATCTTTTTCACCTGCATCCTGCTCTCTTATCTTCATCCCCATCAAACAAGGCAAAAAAAGATCACAAAGGTTTCTATAGTGCACTAGAAAAATCTATTTGCAAATGGAAGAAAGCCAGACAATTGACAGAAAACCTCAGAAAGATAAGTACCACTGAAACAATTTCCCAAAGCTCATCAGCTAAGGATCCCTGCAGGAAATGTGAATAAACGGTCAAAGATAAATACACCAGCTTCCTTTAAGGTCCCTTGCTCTGCAAGGCATGCGCACACACACACACACACACGCTGTCCCTTTTGCTTGGATTTCCACTTTATTTTGTGTTTTGATACATGCCTTAAAATCCATATGCTGAAAATAGCATTTAATGTAATCTAAGCTTTGTCTAAAAATCCATCTTCTCTTAATTCTAGTGTATAGAATTTCTATATTTATCCTACATATTGGCACTTACAGTTTGAGATTTGAAGCATATAATAAACTTTAAACCAAACCCTCCAAACTGCTTTGATGTATGACATTCAACCAAACTAAGCCACATATCCTCAAACTTCACCAGGTAAGCAAACAAAAAGGTACTACAAAAAAAAAAAAATTAATTTTTCCTCTTATTTTAAGCACTTGTATTTAATCACATGTTGTTTGACATAATCCCTAATATCTCACATAAATGAAGAATTTAGGAACATAAGAATCAGAAGGGCCTCATTTTATTACAGTGGAATATCTCCGATCTTCCCACTTCCAAGAATATTCAAGGGTGACATTAAACTAGCCAACAAAAGTTGCACTAAACTTCAGACACAAGGCAAAGATTCATTCCAGTCTGATACATTTTGCCGATACGGACATGACAAATAGCAGCAGTTTAAAGAAGTGCAGCTGTTTATTTGCAGATCTTGGGTCTATTCTGTAGCCCTCAAAACACCTGATGCTTCACATTATACCACGGAGATACGACTCTGACAGCGGGCTGGTGAATCCGATACACAGCATTACTCAAAGCAATGGTAACAACCACCTCTAGCATAGTTTTTCCTACATCAGTTGTAAATGAGACACATACAGGATCACAGACTTCCACACAGGCATACCCAAGCCATCTCCTGCATCCACATAAGTTCACCAAACAAAGGGAAACCTTAATTTTCTCCAGACTTGTTCCACTAATTAATATATAAAAACAAGAAGTAAAAGAAGATATCAAGGTTACTGTAGTCCTGCCCCAGTTCTAATGTACTGAGTATTTCAGCAGATGCACCCAATTAAAAAAAATAATCACACATTAAATATAATGCATATTCACAAGAATTTGCATGTGGATTTCTAGTTAAGGTTATTATTAATAAAAGTACAGTAAGATTACCAGCTAGTGCATTACTACTCTGCATGCAAAGATGCATCTTTGTCTGCCTTTTTCTTCTGCTTATCTACCCTGCTTGGAATGTTAAAACTTCTGTGCTATGTAAATGAAAATATTTAATTATGCAAATCAAAGGGGAAAGGTTTACATTATTATAATTGAGTTAAATTCTTTCTGCTTTAAGCTCAAATACTGAGAACATAGCTGAGCATCTGTTAAGAATTTCAAAGTCTTAAACTGCTGCTTTATAAATTTTAAGAGCTACACGTGAACAATTTGAAGCCTTTTGATGTTAATAAAATTACTGTAATATATTCAGTTTTCATGGTTAAAATTAAAAGAAATCTGAAAGCTTAATGCAAATCCAAGGTGAGAAGCAAATTCAGAAAGAAGTCGCTCGTCTGCTACAATTTTTCAACTCTCGTGGTAACCAGAATTTATAATTGCAAATGAATGAATGAGCAAATGGCTAAGGAAGCTACAAGTAAAACCATCTCAGGAAAACATGCACCTTAAGAGCAACCTGTTCATAGAAAGAGGTCTCCTGCAGTTAAAGAAAAACCTGATGGGCTCATACGCAATAGCGAGTATCTCATTAGAAGGTCAGTGTGACACATTAAAGATTGGAGTCACTTTGAAGGGATAGCTGCCTCATGTCTTCACCCAACTATGCTGAGACACTCAACAAATACACCAGTGCCATGGCATCCTGCTTTACTGCTCAAAGAACGGTACAGTTTTATGAACAAAACTTAATTGAGTCTTCATACTAAAACAAAAAAATCACCAACTCCACCTTCTATCGAGGTACAGAAGTACACATAGTCCAAAGGAGCTTAAATGCTCATGCAATTTGAGAAGAGAGAACGCTCCTGCTCTTCCACCAGCTCCACCTGCTGCAAAGCTGCCATTTCTCAGATCTGAAACACTGAATTTAGCAGCATACTTAAAAAGATTAAAGAGGTAACCTAGTTTCTTACAATGATCAGACTGTGAGATGATAGCACACATTGGCTGTTTTCTTGCGTTTTATTATAAGGTGGTAACTCTTCTTTTCTCAGGCCAACCTCACCATGTTTACCTGGCCACAAAGCTACAGTAATCTGGTTCTCAGGGAAACAAACACACAATTTGCAAGCAAATGCATCTGGTTAGTTTATGATTTCTGAGATACACTGGTAGGTGCCCTCCAAAGTTGCAGGTGTTCTCTGCCACGCTAACCCCTCCACAATTATGACTGAAATTTGCCTTCCACTGTAGGCCCAATTCTAATGCTTCTTTTGGGGCAGAGATGGATGAAACTACTTAGCTAGCTACAAGCATGCATACTTGTAAATGTTTAGTTGTGGTTTTCATATCATATTACTTTTATTCTAAATATAAGCACATTTGAGCTTTTTTACTACTGCTTATGTACGCTTTCTTTGGGTAACCCAATGCTGGACAGATTTGGTTTTAAGATTAAATCGGTGTTAGAGTATCCAGCCTTAACTCCAGCCTGAGCCAGCATTTCTACCAGGTTTCTCACTTGGCATAGGCTACGCTATATACCGTACCACATAATCTGAAAGCTCTGTCTCACTTGCTTATCCCCCCCACACACCCCCAAGAAAAAAACCTCACACCACTGAAGGCATTAAAATGCATTAAGCTGGATGACTGCAAAATGTCATGAGTCCTTACTGACACCACAGTTTAAGTGTGGGTTTTAATAGAGGTAATATTTCCTCATTGCTAGCCAGTGCAAGATTTGTTACCTACACGATGACTCAACTATGACATCTTTTATGAGTGATATGTTAAACTAATTAACATTAGCCTAGCAGAAGAATCAAGCATAAATTAGAGACCATTTCAGTTAAAGATACAGAGCTTCTATACTGATAATTTCCCCAAATGAAAGACTTTGACCCTTGAAGTACAAGATTTCATTTTAAAAATAATACTAACCGATTCAGAACTCTTATGCTGAATTTTTTCAGTTTCCACTTATTTCAATTTCAAAATGAAATAACAAGGCACATGCAGCTAACACAGCAATTCTAAATCCAAGAGTTGGAGAACCAAGACAGGACAAGAACCATACAAAAAATTATAAGAGAAATTAAATATTCTATTATGCTTAATGAATTGTTTGTTCCCCTTCCCACTTGGGAAAACAAAAATAAGACAGCCAGTAACACCTATAGATTTTGCCAGCTCTGCTATACACTAAGTATGGTCCTACACCCAAATACCTGCATCAATGGTTCCCAGCAATATTCCCCAGAGCTGGTATTTCTCATCTTTGAACACCGAAACAAGAAGCGGATTAAGTCAAAATTTATTAAAGATACATATGGCAACATTTGTCATCCAACAGACACACCAATATTCTTCCAATGAGTGGATCCTGGTTCTCTTTAGAGAGAGACATGCTAAGCGGCTGCATCTCCCTCAAAACATAACTCCTATCAAGTACCTTTCTGGCAAATGGTTATTATACTACATTCAAGCCCTGTCTCTCCACAGAGATTCTCTATTTTGTTTTCATAGAACAAATTGATCTTACCTAAGCAGAACTAGAGATACCCTATTTCGCTTACTGTGCTTTGCGGCGATGGCAGTATATGATCCATAACAAGTTTTTGCCAAGAAGTTAATCCAGGCACTGACCTGAAATAACAGGTCTACTTCATAGCTTTCTTGAGCCTGAAAGCATTCCGAATAAAAAAATAGGAACAAAGACACCCTACTCCTCTTGCACGAATTGAGGCCATAAACCACTGCCCATGGTAGAAAACAACAGGGGAAAATGTTATATGCAAAAGAGCTCCTGGCAATTCCTGGGCTGTTTGCACAGCACTAGTCACACTAAACAGCCAGAAGCCTAGAATATACACTGCTTTAATTCAGTAATCATCACTTGGATACACCATTTCTGATACAGTAGAGCAAGAAACCAGAGAGCTCTGCTCCTCTTCACATTCAGAAACTATCTATCAGACTACAGTGTGCCTGCAAATCCTTATTTTTAATAATGCTGTAGACATTTTTCAATGTCTAGAATATGCTCTCCTACACAGTTGTTGGACAACCCAACCATGCTTCACAGGACTGTGCCAACACATTAAGAAAAGGCTCAAGATGCATAACCCTGGGTAACAATCTCAAACATGCGAGTCTGCAAAAGAATTCTTATTCTGCCTCTTTTCTGTCCTACTCTCACTCTGATCCATCATATCTTAACTTATTGCCTTTTGCAGCGGTGTTCAGGGCAACAAACTATTTCAATTGCAACATGCAATCCAAGGTCAAAGCAGCAGTCTGGGAACGGTTCTCGTCTTCCTTTGCAAACATCTTTTTCACTTGTCTCAAACACAGAGCCACTAATACGTCTACCCTGCGTGAAGTCCACAAGAAGTAACATTCCACGCATAGTTTTGGTAGCACTCATAACAAATCTTACTGAAGATGTTTTAACAAGATATAAAAATCCCCTCTAGCCACTTCAAGTATTACACTGTGTGTAATTTAAAGAATTAATTCCATCAAACCAATATATATAAAGGTGTGTATATACATATATATACACACACACACACAAGTTAAGCCAGACTGATTACCAGTTGAAAAACCTCATTTTTTAGTGCTTGTGATAGCTCCACTTCTGATATGCCTTGCTGATTTCCAGTGGTGCCTTTTGCAGAGGGAAGGGGAGGAGTGAGCAGTATGCTTGAGATCAAGATAAAGCATTTTACAACTGATTACAGTGAATTCTTTCAGCAGACACCTGATCACTACTGATTCAACAGACACTTTTCCACTATATGTTTTTTGAGTGACCAAAATTTACACACAATACGTATTTCAAGAAACAAACTGGTAAATGGAAACAGGGCACATGTTTCAAGTAACTAAAAACCAAAACAAAAAGGGAACACAAAATAGAAGAGCACTGACACAAGAGGACAGAAGCAAGGTTTGGAAATGCACTAGATGCTGCTTCAAACAGAGGGGAAAACACACCCATCTCCTTCATGAAGCTGCCTCAGGCACCACACCTTTGGTTTTGGCCTGTATGGTGTGCATGTGTACATGTCTGTATATATTTACATCTAAAATATAAGCATGTTATGTATGTGCATGCACACACACACAAGAGGCTCTGACGTGCTTTTCCAAAAAAAAAACCCAAAAAAACCAAAAAACAAACAAAAAAAACCAAAACCAAACCCCAGTGGCAGTGGTGCATTTCACCTCCAAAGTCAATAGCAGCTATCATTTGGCTGTGCTGAAAATTGACCTAGATGACTGGATTTAGACACAACAACTCAAATGGTGGTGGCTAAACAGGAAAAAAGTGCACTGGGTAACTCAGATTGGCTGATGAAAATATTTCAGGTATTAGTTTTAAGCTACTATAAACTAAAATGCATACAAGGAAGGTGTTAAGTACGAGTTTAAATAGGACATTTAAAATAAACTAGCATCCAGTTAATCCTGCATCTAGATGCACTGTGTGGTCCAAAACCTATCTCAACAGACATTAGGCAAATTGTCCGTTAATTTCTTTGGGGTGAGGGAGCAACTTTCTCTTATTGTTGCCTTCAAAACTTCCTCTTCCGTCCTATTACTAGGTGAACTGCTGTCAGAAACACATCACAGAACAACAAGGGTTGGAAGGGACCTCCAGAGATCATCCAGTCCAACCCCCCTGCTAAAGCAGGTTCACCCAGAGCAGGTTGAACAGGACATCATCAAGGTGAGTTTTGAATATCTCCAGAGAAGGAGACTCCACAACCCCCCTGGGCAGCCTGTTCCAGTGCTCTGTTACCTTCAAAAGAAAGAAGTTCTTCCTCATATTCAACTGAAACTTCTTATGCTTCAGGCTATAGCTCCCTTACTCCACTGCCCAAGCCTGGAATTCCTGCAGGAGGTATACATCAAACCCTCTCTAGCTAACTCCCATGGCTGATGTATAGAGAGTAACGAAGTTGGCAATATAGATTTTTACAGGGACAGCTAATTTGCTTTTGCAAGCTGTGCTCCCATTTATGCTTTAAAAGCAATAATCACCCAACTTTTCTCTCAATTTTAACAAAGTTTTTCACAATGCATTCAAATTGTCAACTAAATTAAGCTAGAAATGCTCATGCATCATAGTCTCCTGAAGATGGATGATAATATTAAAATATCAGGTGTTGATACCATGGAAAAGAAGCTATTTGAAAAGAAGAAATGGTAGTTAATCCAAATCTGATAAACCAAGCAATGATGTAGGACACGGATTATCCATACACAAAAGGAAAGTTTAAACTGATAAAGCCACATAATGCATAGATCTAAGACTATAAAAATAACGTATACAAATCCTGAAGCTGAAAGGTATTGACATGATAAAGAACAAGCTTTTGGGTTTAGAATTACATTTCTTTTCTTCCTTCTCTTGCAAGTGTAACGAATTTCAATAAACAAAAAAAGCAAGGCACTGAAAACATGAAGTTGTGAACCAGAACCACCCTTCCTTCCAACGTCTCTTTTTCCAGTAAGCACCCATGCCTAAACATGCTCCACAGATCCAGTCCAGGAGCTCAAATGAATAAAGCTACTGCCTATATTGCATCATAAAACTTTGAATATGGCAAACTTAAGCACCAGAGATAACACACCTTTCATCATCCATCTTACCTTCTGGTTTTTACCAATAAGGCTACACATCTTCCATAAGGGGAAGCGCGTCTCTGCCAACACCTTTGCAGTTCCCAACACCTGAAGCCCAACGCATTCAAACAGCAGCCCCTCTACAAAGCACAACTGAGTCCAGTGTTTGCTGCATAATCTAGGGTACCTTCTTAGGTATGCTGTAGATATCACAACTTTTATTACTTTCAGAGCATATACGCGCAGGGAAACACTGATACAAACCAAAACCCATTTGCAAGTTCTGAAAGATAACTAAACGAGCAGCCACACAAAGTCTCACCTCTGAGACAATCTCAAAACAACATATGCAATTCCTGAACCAGTTACCTAAATGAATTTTTGCCTTGTGCAGTATTGCAAAGCCAAACAGCAGCAGCTACCTTGTATCCTCCACTGAAGACTCCAGTTATTTTGGGAGCACATTTAATTCAAAACATGCAAAGCTAAAGTTAACTTTGTTTCATCATACAGCATTAAATAGAAACAATTTTATCATATACCAAAAAGAAGCCGATACTACTGATACCAGAGATATTTATAACCTATGCTACGACCGTTTAAAGATTTCACTACGTTTTCCCATTAGAAATGCTCTGATGACACAGGCCTCCAGCCACATAAATTATGACAAAGCTACTCATCTGTTCCCACAAAATCCACCTCCTCCTTTCTCTATCGCATCAATCACTGGCAACTACCCCTCGTTTTCAAGACGCCTCACCACTTTCTTTCCTCAACAATCATCACTGGCTCACAACTAAGTCAGACTCCACCCTTATGAGCCCGGAATACCAGCTCCCACTGCCCACTTAATAAGTTTTAAAACAACTGCATGCCTCCCCTCCCACCCCCACCCACCTCCCATGCCAGCGAGGAATCCCATGCAAACAGTCGTGGTCCTACTTCACTGCTCTCACTTATCTCTGAAGGAGAAGTACTGCCGACATCCAGAGCAACACCATTCTCATCTCCCCATGCAGGACTTAAGGCAATTCATTTCATGTACAAAATGCTTTGGGAACAGTTTAAAAAAAAAAACAAAAAAAAAACACCAAAAAAACCAAACCAAAACAAAAAAAACCCCACAAAACACCACCACCAAAAAACCACCACCACACACAGAGAAAAACAACAGAAAATTGACACTGGAACATTTAAGATATATGAAAATGCAGTATATTTAATAAGCTGGCAACATTGTTCCTGAATAGAAGACGTGTAGCTTCTTTTTAGTTTAAGTATAAAAAAAAGTAATCATTTTGTTACTTTTAGCAGGAGCATGCACATTTATATTAGGTATGAACTTTTTTTTTCTTCTTTCCTCTGTACAAAATTAAATGCAGCATGTTCTCACTAATCTACAATATTTATAGATAAGAACACAGAATCCATACTTGCAGTAGTCTCTTTCAGGGGAAGTACCGTCCCTGTCCTCACGTGAAGACCGCAATTAAATTTGTGTTAAAACATTCTTAATCCCCCTAGTTTATCTATTTCCCCCTACCAAACCCAAACACATCTATGCATTTTTATCTAGGAAAGGTCAAGGCATCAAGCACAATAGCACCCTACGTCAGGCTTCACAAATAATTTGTGAAAAATTTCATGTTATGACAATGCAAGCAAAAAAGAATCAAAATATAATTCATTAGTGAGTTGGAAAGCATCTTGCTACATAAAATAAATCCAATAAAGAGAGAGAGAACTATTCCAGACACCATATGCCTCTGTCCTGACATAACCAATAGCATTTTACAGAAAGCAGCTTACATGTTGGAAGCTTCCTTTTCATTATAAGTTTTTATGCAAGTATTTCTCAAAAATAACTGTAATA
>NW_009259588.1:3575051-3581355 GCF_000687185.1 Egretta garzetta
GAGAACCACCCCCCACCGCTCCGAGATTTCAAGTGGCAACTCTCTCCTTCCAGCCTTAGTCAACTTTCTTCTACACCTCACACAAGCTAAAAAGAGACAAGCCATGCTCCAATGCTTATTCCGATTCTGTAAGAGTATTGTACCTCAAGTTACCTGATAAGGTGACAAATAGGTGAAAGCAGAGAAATAAAAAAAGAAAATGTCATACTGCAATTGTGATTTCTACTATATGAAGCTATATGATTAAGCACATAAGATTCAACCAGCACTGAACAAAATAAAGAGGGGGGAAAAAAGCCACAGACACTGTTATCAGTACCATTTTCTATGGATCCAAAGCTAAAAAGCCAGCTCTGTTCTAGAAATATGCCCTGTCCTACACCTTCCCAGTGAGGAGCACAAAGTCACTACTTACCATGCCATCCTCCTCATAATTGCACAATACTCTTTGGACTGTTTGGGAGCCCTTTCAGGGACTAATGATCATATTTCCAAAAGCTTTCTCCCAAAATTTCACTCAAGATTCAACCTGTACCTCTGCATCCAGAGGAGGACACTCTGTAAAGCCTCCAGAGAAGGAAACTCCTTTGTCCTGCGCTGCCAGGAGCAGGACCTCCCAATGGAGGGGTGAAAGGCAGCAGGCCCTCAGGAAAGCATCCCTGTCTCCATTTTGTATCAGGAACCAGTGGAGCACACATGGGTCTACAGAAATTTCCACCTCACTTGGCAATTCTGGAGTTCATGCCCCCCCCCCCCCCCCAAAACACTTCAACTAAAGAGAAGGAACAATCAAAGAAACAGAATAAAGTTCTTATCACGTTTTCCTTTCTATCTTTCTAGATGTTCATTGATAGGAAGTTACTCCATATACCACCTTCTCCATCTGCTACCTAAAAATCCAGAAGTTACAAAACCTGCCCTTTGCTCATCTGCCCATTCCTCACAACACACAACTCCAACACTGCAATTCAGCTACCCGCAACACAATGCAAAAACACTTCTTGCAGCCTCTTAAATCTCTTCTGCACTTGTACTCCACTGGCCTGAGGCATCCCCATGATCACTCTCACCTCAGTTACACAGAGCAAGGCACTTTCTCATGCAACAAGGTACATCGGCAAGAAGACCTTCTTAACTTAGAGCACAGTTCAAAGGAGGAACCACTGCTCAGACTGTCTGGATTTGGTTTAGGCATCAGTTCTGCTACCAGCTTAACAACCACACATCTCAGGGTAGGCTTGTGAGGGGGAGTTCAGAGCTCATCCCCAAGCCCACACTGCCCAGGACACCTGCAAGGACTTCCACCACCTTCCAGGACAGTCACAAGCAAAGCAAGCAATGGCCCAACTGTAACCAGAGACAAACCACAAGAACAACCCTTTTCACACACTTCAGAGCTACAGCATTAGGACTCACATACCTGAAAACCTCCTCTCAAGCAGCAGCTCCCAAGCTCCTCACAGCCAGCCCCCACTGCAGACAGCAGGGCTACTCCCAGCCCCAATTAAGGCAGGTGCTCCCCATCACCCCTTCCCAAGGCCCAGGTGCTGCTCCTTCCCCACAGCACTCAGCCTCCATCCATCACCTTCCTTGCCTGCTGTTGCTGCCCTTTTTGCTGGGACTGCTCCCAGGGGAAAGGTACAGGAACACGCCAGCTGGGGCCTGCAAAAAGCATTTTCCCCTTGCAAGCCCTGCAAGTGTCTTGCCCTCACCAACACAGCACACCTACCAGCTGCAAACCACCATGCTAAACGCTTCCTTGCTGGCCCTACTTCTTCTCTCTCTGCAGATCTCATTTCTGAATGTAAGAATCCTTCTTTTTATTTTACTGGAAATAGTCCAAAAATATTTGAAGACAGATAAATTGTATTCCCCTCTTTAAATCTCAACAGTTTTGTCACTAAGTTATTAAAGTTTAAAATGTTCCAGGTGTAAACAAACACAAATATATCTAATAATTTGCATAATGTATCCTGAATCCTATGGCAATGATGAAATTCAAGCTATACAAACTCCCAGATTAAGCTAAGATAAGGAATTGTCTCTATTTACATTAACTCTAAGTACAAATTCACTTCAGTTTTCAGTGTTAATGAAAGCGAATGGCTTTCATGCAGATAAATGACGTGTACCTTTTCTGTCCAGTTCAGTTTTCCTCCAGAGCGGCAAGTGCCTGAAAAGAAACTGAACAAGAAGAAAATCCGCACAGAAAGAAAAAAGGATTGCCGTTTTGGTTGCCTTTAAATACAGAAATTTAATGACTGGGCTTCTTTTCCAAGATGACTCTAGAAAGCAGCTCTAAGTATTTTTATCCAGCACAATCCATTTGCTGTTCTTTCTTTCCTCTTTCCACAAACTGCCTAAGACTTGCTTTTTTCTGAGACATAAAAATAAAGACTTTCATATGGCTAACTTAAGTCATGTGAAGTTCAAAAATAGTAGATATGCGGAACAATATTAAGAATGGAAATCTAAATGTACATTAATTCCGTTCAGTACATAACAAAAAGCTTATCCTCAACAATCAAGAAAATTAAGAGTAGGTCTTTATTAAAACACAGTCAGAACCAGGAAATTAGGACTGTACTTCTTCTAGTATCTGTTTACAACTGGAAAGGGTAACGAGCGATTATTCGTTCAGATTCCTATTTTGCCCTAAAGTAGGCCAGCCAGCTCAGCACTTTTCTTAAGATTATGAATACTTGTCTGCCCTACATATGGTACAGGCTGGAACCAATCAGATGAGCTGAAATATGCAGCAAAGCCAACTATTTTCATGTCATTCATTTTCAGTTATAAATAAGAAGTACACAAAACAGGTATAAAAGGATCAGATTTTAAACAGTTTTAAAATTTGCTTTGCAGTTTTCATCATTCACTAAGGGGGCTCAATGATTTCCTCACCATTGGATTAACAGTTAATCTAGATTCAAGAATAATTTGTTAGTCGTTAATAACTCTTTAACAGCTTTTCTCCACTAGTTTTCATTTCATTTTTGTATATCGGTTATCTCATGCAATGACAAGAAAACTGAGCACTGTCTGCCTTCAATAGACTTTCACAGTACTACGACAATCAGGATGCAAGCATGTTCCACAAGAAGCCTTAAATCAAAACTTTAAAAACATACAAAACAAAAGAATTCCTTGAATTTTTAAGTGAAATACTTCTACTTGCTCTCTCCCCCGTCCAAGACATCTATAAGATTTTTGTTGCTATTTGGAAGAAGAGAGTTTAAATAATAGAAGGTTGTTTTCTTGAGTTCAACTCAAAATAGTAACAGATCTTTAAACAAAGTTGGCTATTTGAAAGATCGTAATTGTGGAAAATACTTTGTTTAAATTGGTTTTAACTTATTTTTCATGAGAGTTAACTAGTTTGATTTTCTAGAGCTGCTAAGCACTCCTAGACCCAGCAAAGTCACTACCTTGAAAATATCACTTAACTCTCAAAACAAAAATATTTTCACATTCAGTTTTTCCTTCTACATTTAAGGTACAAACATTGCCAAACCATTAGTAAGGAACTTCTGTCAGATTACACCACTCAGAACTATTGGTAGGCATCAGCAGCAAGGCAAAGACAAAAAAAAGAAAGGTTACAAAGCAATTTTGTTTAAAATGAAGATGATGTGCTTAATGTTTCGATATACGAGACACAGCATTTTTGCAACAGGGGAGAAGCGTACCTTTCATCAGCTGCAGGACCTTGGTGTCAGATGGTGATATAATCCAAATGGGTCTCAGCAACATTTTCCACAATATCCTCAAGTTTCAGCAAGAGGCTTTCCCCTTCTTCCAGAAGCCCAGTAAGTTATGTATGAATCCAAATGGTTAGAATGTTCAGCAGCCGTACGGTACAGTTTGTACCACGTTAGCCACCCCTGAAGAATCCCAAGCTGTATTCCACCGCTCAAAGAATAATGCAACATGGTACCCATCAGAGACTGCTGTTTTGGCAACCATCCCATTTTCCCGACGACCATGTTTTGACCTGTTCAAGTAAGAGGAAGAAGCGTTAGTTCAGCACAGTAACTCTGCTGCACCACTCGGGGACTAACATACAAACACAAAGTTATATTCTTCTGAATAATTTCAAACTTGTATTTCTTCACAGATTTAGGCACATCCTAAACTCAAAGACTGGTGACAGCGTTTCACTTTAAAAACACCACCAGGCTGGAGTGCAACAGAAGAATCGAGCTGGATGCTGTCGCTCTTGTACTTCCAATGCTTTAGGAAAAAGGCTTTCACATTTCTCTACACATGGTACAGTCTTACATTACAGAAAGCACTGAAGTGCCAGGAAAGGAAGGTAATATAAAGGGTCTTCAACTGCCCTGGCAGGTATTTCAAAACTGATGAAAAGAGTAAGTCGATAAAAAAGTCCCAGGCAACAAAAATAAAACTTTTCAAGCCTTCTGAAGGAAACATATGAGGATGGTGGAGGAGAGACTTAATGGCGATCCTTTCTCCCCCCTTAGCCCTGTCTCAGTGTCCCCCAATGGCACATCCACCAGCAGACATACTACTGCAGCCGGGGCTTGGGCAGCAAGCACCACTGTTGACACTTGGCCCAGCAAGGAGCAAGCCAAAGCAGCCAAACCTGCGCCTGTCTATGCTGGTACTCCTGCTGTGCCATTCCTTCAGAAGTACCAACGCCAAATTTTTGCTTAGGTTGGAAAGGGGAATATGAGGAATGGAGAGAAAAGTTTGAATACTCTGCACAGGAGGGAATAATGACATGAAGAACAGTGTCGGGTCCGCCAGGATGGAGTGGGGGAAAGGGGAAGGAACAAACTTTCACAGCAAGGACAAGGGAGAGGAACTGGAAGAAGCTTTTAGAGACTGGAAGATGCATGTGCACAGAGATAAAGGCAAGAAGAAAGGAGAAGGTCAGTATCGGTGGACACACCAGAATTGCTGCTAGAAGCTCTGTCTGCGTAACTGAGTAACATCCACGTAGGGCAGACCACAGAAGAATAATTTTAGAAGAGGGAACGAGAAGAAGCTTTTATGTTTGCTTCACATCAGGAGAAATCTGAGCCTATCTATGCATGCATGAAAAGAAAGATCCCGACAAAAGGAGCTTTTCATGGGAAGTGCAAGCAAGCATATAGGTAGAAGAATAGGTGGAAAGTGACCAGGAAGAAGAATGAGTGACAACAGAAAGTGGAAAAGTAGATACTTCAGAAATCCTGAAACAGATATATCTAAGGAGGGAGAGGGACAACTGGCAAATTAGAACAAGAAAATAACACAGGAAAAGGAAAATAGTGTACTGGGATGAAAAAAGAGGAAAAGTGTCGGTTTGTTACGCAGCATAGAAAAATGGAAGGGTAAATAATAAGGCACTAGATTAACCAAGATAATTAAGAAAAGTATGAAGAGCACACAACTAAGTTTTCTGAAGTTGCGACACTTGCTCTAGAAAGCGCAAATGCCAAGAAGAATGGCAGAAAGCCCAAGGCGACTATCAAAGGGACGGAGAGGACTGCACTGTGCAGGGGAAGACACGCCGAGGGAGGGCCAGCCTGGACCGACCCTTCCCACTCTGCCCCTCCGCTGGGACCAGTGCATTTGGAAGAACAAAGTCCTCTCTCTGGTCCCTCCCTTCCTAAAATTGTCCCTCCGCACTTCTGCGCACCTTGCTCCCCTGGGATGGTCCCACAGACCCGCTCCTTGGCCAGGGCCCCCAGCGCTCCCTACAATCCCAAGAAGTTTTCCCCGTCTTCAGCTTTCCTCTGTCCCAACTCTTAAAACACAGTCCGACACAGGGGGGAAAAAAAACAAAAAACAAAAAACAAAGAAAGAAATTAAACAACCAAACCCATACAAAGCAGGGACAAGGAGGAGGCAAGACAACCTCCCCCCCTTCGAGGGGTGCCCCCCAGGCTGCAATACGGGAGCTAGGGTGGAATGACTGCCTTACCCTCCCCAAAAATACCTGCATGTGCTCCGAAAAAGTACAAAGAAAAGGCTCGGCCGGCCCCGCCGCCTCCCGCCTCTGCGCGCTGCCAGCCCAGAGGCTTGGGGCGGGGGGGGGGGCGAAGGAGCCGAGAAAGAACAATAAACCCGAAGTCCAAACGTACCTTCTCCTTTCTTTAAACTGTGAAACCAGATTTCCTTACGAGCCTACAGCGGGGCTGTTTGCTTGCAAGCGGCGGGAGAGCTGGGAGAAAGTTGAGTAAATCTCTCCGGATAAAGTTGCCGAAGATGAGAGAGCCCGGGAGGGGGGCGGGAGAGATGGAGAGTTCATCCGAGTTTCTCCTTTTGTTCAAGTTGCCCGAGCAGACAAAGAGCC
>NW_009259588.1:3581569-3581850 GCF_000687185.1 Egretta garzetta
GGGGGGAGGGAAGGGGGGGTGGAAAGGGAGAGAAACATCTCTCAAATC
The DNA here is from genome assembly GCF_000687185.1 of Egretta garzetta. Classification (NCBI taxonomy): domain Eukaryota; kingdom Metazoa; phylum Chordata; class Aves; order Pelecaniformes; family Ardeidae; genus Egretta; species Egretta garzetta. The sequence goes on from NW_009259588.1 coordinate 3,581,618, forward strand.
ATTATTTCCGGTAGATGCACCTCTTTGTTTGGATTCCCCCGACTGTCAGTGAGGACAAGCCTCTGGGTATCTGGTTTCGGTCAGTTTGATCTCCCGGAATGAGACGGGCAAACGCAGGACGTAAAAAAAAAGAAGTTTAAAAGAAAGAAAAAAGAAAAAAAAAAAAGAAGAAGAAAAGAAGAAAAAAAAAACCCCCCGGGGTTGCGAAACGAACCCTTTTTGCATGGACACCG
>NW_009259588.1:3582826-3601060 GCF_000687185.1 Egretta garzetta
CCCTTTAGGGCACGCTGACCTGGTCTAAGGGTGCCCCGACTGGTGCAGCTTTTTTTTTTTGCCTTTTTTTTTTTTTTCTCCTTAAAAACAAAAGAAACCTTGAAGAAGTCACGAAGTCACGGTGGGGCTAGTTTTTCAAAGTCAAAGAAACAGAGGATAATCCTTGGATGCGGTTTTTTTAAAAAAGGGAAAAACAAGACGGGAAGGGCACGGGTTTTATCCTTCGGTGTCCTGTTGACACCACCTACAGCCCCTGCTCACCCACGCCCCTTCCCGTGCCCCTCCAGTTCAGGCTAGCAGCCCAGCTTACCCTTCTTCCAGCTCCTTTCCCCTCTGCCCATCTTCCCTAGTTTGGGAGCTTTCATTCAAACCGTTCCCTTCTACCCAATGCCGTCAGCCTCAAAGTCTTATTTCTTCAAAATGTTTTACAACTCCCCCCTCAGGATCAACCTTTTTATCCAACTGCCCCAGAGAAACTGCCCCCAGCTCCCCCCCCCTGCCCCCACCTCTTCCATCGCTGCATGTGACATGCGGTGCTCTCAGACGTTGTCTTCCTATGTTCTGCTGCTGCAACATACTTTGCTGTTGCTTTTCATCCTAGCTTTCTGACATGAAATGATAATGCAAAGCACAGCCTAACACCAGGCACGTGAAACACCTCCCTATATTCATTCTTCTTTACCACTCCTTTCACCTTACTTTCCTCTCCTGCCCTTCTCCATTGCGTGCTCTGGAGCAACTGTCATAACACTTTTACAGTTTCCTCCTAAATTATTTTCTACAGACCGTTGCCCCTTTCCCTCAATTTCTGACTTTTTCCACTAATTCTGGATTTTTAGTCTTTCCATCTACACTATTTCCATGGTTGTTTTATCCATCCTTCTTTTTCTACCTCCTCTCTTTTGTTTTCTTAATCCTTCAGTTTCATGGGGGAAAGAGGAATGTTGCCTGCAATGTGGCCCTTTCATTACTTCCACCCTTATTTTCTCTGCTTTTCACAGGCACGCTTTTAGTAACGCATGTTGGTGTCCAACCAGTATGCACTCTTCTGCTGACACATGCGTAGTTTTTGGCTAGGTCTCTTTCCCAGATGGCCCCAAATCCAGTGGAAGGATGTGCGTTGTGGCACAACCAGTAAACATCTTATAAAGGAATACTCTTAGAAGCATTTTCTGGGAAAGCACAAATTGTACAAGTAGCTCCTGGTTTCACAGCATTTTGGTTTCGTGAGACATCCAAGACACCTTGCATAAAAGTATTGCTTGATGAAAATTTGTGAGGGTGGTGACTCGCCCCATGGCCTGTCAGTTGAGTTGGAGTTTGTAGAGCAGGTAAATGGGATCACCCATATCCACTTTTCCTCCTGCCCTTGGAAGTTCAAGGACAAAAGTGTCTAAAAAAAAAAAAAATCATATATTGTATTTCTCTAGTACAAACTGTATTTAAACAAAGTATGTCTCTACCTTATTATTTCATTATGAGGGATAAAGATTAACTAATCGTTGGACCAGAGGCCACTGGTTGCCTAGGGTCCCGTAATTGTGACCTGATTGCATCCAGTATGCACAAACAGAAGCCAGTCACGGCTGATAATGTGTAGCTGAAGAGTCAACTCAGTGAGGATGAAAAATATTAGAAAAATTGAGCAAAAGGGCAAAAACGTCAGAAACATTTCAACAAAAGTTACTGGTTTTAATAGAAGATGGATTTGATTTGTTTATTTGATGGATAAAAGGCCGTCTGCAGTCAAGACAATAACATTTGATTAAAATCCCTTTGTGGTTCTTTGGCCAGGCAAAGACAAGCATTAAATATTAAAAAGGGATACATAAGAAGCAGGAAAAGGGGAGCAATTGATGATAATTAACATGAAATAGAAATTATACAGTATAGAAAATGACTTGGAAAAATCAAAAATATTACCGAAAATTCACATCTGGAATGGATAGAATTCAAATAGGTTTACAGTTAGTGAGGAATGAAGCATCTCCTAACAATGCTCATAGCCTGTCAGTAGGCACGGTAACATTTTTAATTATGGTACAAAATGCATTAATAACGATACCTGTGTTCTGTAAGTGGAAAGAGAAAGCCTGCACACAAATTGTGACCTGCTCTTTGGTCTGTTGGTCATTGAAAAAGTTTTTGGGCAGCACCTAGTTCTGATAAACATTAAATCCTTAGCCCCAGGTGCCTTGTACCCCAGCATCAGAAAATACTTGGTAATTTATGCCAGAGATATGTTTGGCTTAACAAATCTTGGAGTGTCATGGAAATTATGGGAACCTATTGCCAATGTGCCAATATGAAAAAAGGGCAAGTAGAATGACCCAGATGACAATACTCTCCTTTGCCTGACATCAGCCCCTTCCAAAATAACGGAAAGCCTAACACAGGATTAACTTGGAGAAGAACTAAGGATAATAACTATGATTCTAACACAGAGCCCACTCAACTTCAGTTCCTCTTTTTACCTTTGTATTTAGGTTCTGCTGTAGGAGGGATCTGAATGGGAGTCAACCGACAGCACCGCGTGCTGCTGTCTGGTTTGAAGAAAAACGCAACGGTGAAGACATTGCCCAGAGTGACAACATTTAGAAATTTCCACATGGTAGTGATCTAGTCTCTTCTGGTTCCCAAATACTGGGGACAAGTGGCCTAAACTACCCATGTTTAGTTTTCAAATCCTTGATTTCCCCACCACACAAACACATTCTTCTGAATTCTTTCAGTCTTGGATATTTGATCTCTTTCTGTCTCCATATGACTTTTATGCTCCTTGAGGAGAGGCTTCGGTGAAATTCACTCTAGACATAAATTCAGGACTTTTAAGATCCATAAAGTTCATTAAACCATCACGTAAAAGGTCAAAATGGACAGAGAATGCAATCCAGTTTCTCCTGTATTTGGCCTGGTTGGCCATATTCTTCTGAAGCCTAACTTCCGGAGAGGTTTTCCATTTTGCTAAAACATTCAGTGACACAGTCAACCACTTCCCTTAAGAACTAAGTCAACTATAACTTTTGCTGTTAAAAAGAACAACAGCAGCTGCTGCTGTGCCTTGCTTTAAATCAAAATTTGTTTGGCTTTAACTTCTAGTTACTTTTTTTTTTTTTTAACATTATTTTATGTCTCGCCACCACATTAAATTAGCATACAGCTAATTTTATAAATGGGGGCCTGACAGCAAGACTGGCTGCACAGGACAGGAAACCTTCCTGCAGAGATAATGCACTTACATGATTGTTTTAATCTCTTTGAGCGATTACTTACATTAACTTGTTTAAGTTCCATTACGTTTACCAAGAAAACATACAACTGCTTGAAGTTCACCAGCTGAGTGGTTTTTTGGGGGCTGCAACACTCATTTAACATTTCATTGCCACACCAATGGCAATGGTCATTTTGAAGCACGTGCCAGTGCCACAGCGGTGCTGTAAAGACTGGCACCCCCAAAGCCCGGATTTTCATGCAGATGCTGTAAGCACCTACTATGCAGATCGACGCAAAGGGCAGTCCAGCCTGCAGGGGAGAGCTGGGGTGTGAGAGATGGTGTCTCACTCCCATTACACACCCTACATTTTTGACTTCCTAAATAAGTTTTGTTATGCTGGAAATGGGGGGAGTCCAACAGCACATCACCTGCAGACTTCTCCAGACTCAACAGCCGGTGGCCAGTTACCTGAGGTTTTCAAGAGGCTGGATTTGATGACCCACGTGAACCCTTCTGATCTTGGTTCCTGCCTGTGTGGAATAAATTCAGACTATGCAAGATCCACAGAGTGCCCCAGAAGTGGAGAACTGATTTCAGTTCTTTCTATTGTAATAGATGCCACAGAGGAAACAACAAACTGCAGGAGGCAGCTCACAGAAAAGTTAGCATACAGTAACTATTGTTGCTTTTACTGTGAATACTTTGACTTGCTTATGAGCTTTTGGATGTTGCCATGTGTAGGAAGACAGGCAGCACAGCAGAAGATGAGCAAAAGGCGGTCTTCTAGAGCACCTTCTGGGTTTTGCTGTCCTAGCTATTTTTTGCTTCCCCTTCTGTTTTATTCTTCTATAGGCAGAGGCTGATTTCACCATTGGTCTCTTTTTTAGAAGTATGAATCAAACCAGTAGGTCAATCTGCTCCTGTAAATGTAAAGACCAAGACAGACAAGTCTGCAAATGAAATAATTGTTTTGCCATGGATATATTCTTGTCTGGAGACACATACTCAGCAAATTCATAGGATGTTCATTTTGGAAATGCATATGCTAGAAACATTTGCTTACAAAAAAACCCCAAACTGTATTATTCCAAAAGGGTAGAAAAACATGAGCTTTCCAGCACTGCTTTCTTTTGAATCACCCAAAGGTTGTTCACAACATCCCTGCTCTAGAGAAAGAATTTTTATTAGAATACAATTTCTAATTGATTCTCAACCACCTGCATTTTCCGTATGGTTTTTCCCCTAAGTCAGAAAAAGGGTAGTGAAATCCTCTCTGATCTTTTCCATCAAGCATCCATCTTGATCAAGACAAGAAAAGTCTTAGCTCAGAGACCCCATAAACATAACTTTTTTTTTTTTTTAAAGATATGTACACCAGAGCCTCTTTGTCACCTCCCTTTGTATCTTGTTTGTTTGTTTGTTGGGTTGTGGTTCCCCCCTCCCCCCCCCATTTAACACAACCTTTTTATTTGGCAAATCAGTAGCACAACACAGACCTGGTTCTATTTTAACTGTTTCTGCCACTTTTCCCTCTAGAGCCTGTAGTTCTTCTAACAGATCTTGTAGAAACCCAAAAATCCCCAGAAAATTTGTAATTACCAAATAGATTCAAAGTGTTTAGTTCAGCAATATGTTTGCATATGGTGGTTGCTATTGCAGTTGCTATTCCTCTCAAAGGAAAATATTTGTTATGAAGAATGAAATCTCCGCTGCAAGCTGAACAAATGAACAGGCCCACTTTATGTCATTCTTAATAGGGGCAAAAAGATTACTTTTCCATATTCGTGTTCCCATTTACTCTATATACAATTATGAGTACGACTCAAATAGAAGTTTATTATAGTCAAAATAAGACTAAGTTTGGGGAATTCTGGTTTCAGCCTTACTTTCTTATAAAACCTTTAAAGGTCATCTAGTCCAACTCCCCTGCAATAAGCAGGGACATCTTCAAATCGATCAGATTGCTCATCCAGCCTGGCATTGAATGTTTCCAGGGATGGGGCTTCCACCACCTCTCTGAGCAACCTGTTCCAGTGTTTCACCACCCTCATCATAAAAAAGTTTCTTCTGTATATCTAGTCTAAACCCATCCTCTTTTAGTTTAAAATCATTACCACTTGTCCTATCACAACAGGCCCTGCTGCAAAGTTTGTCCCCATCTTTCTTATAAGTCCCCTTTAAGCACTGAAAGGCCACAGTAAGGTCTCCCTGCAGTCTCCTCTTTTCCAGGCTGAACAACCCCAGCTCTGTCAGCCTCTCTCCATAAGAGAGGTGCTCCAGCCCTCAGATCATCTTCATGGCCCTCATCTGGACCCCCTGTACTGAAAACTCCAGAGCTGGATGCAGGGCTCCGGGTGGGATCTCACCAGAGCGGAGCAGAGGGGCAGAATCACCTCCCTTGCCCTGCTGGCCACACTGCTTTTGATGCAGCCCAGGATAGGGTTGGCCTTCTGGGCTGCGAGCGCACATTGACAGGTCATGTTGAGCTTCTTTACAACCAACACCACCAAGTCCTTCTCTTCAGGGCTGCTTTCAATCCATTCTCTGTCCAGCCTGTATCTGTGCTTGGGATTTTCCTGACCCAGGTGCAGGACCTTGCACTTGGCCTTGTTGAACTTCATGAGGTTCACATGGGCCCACTTCTCAAGCTTGACCAGGTCCCTCGGGATGGCATCCCTTCCCTTCCTTAAAGCTTTAAGACATAAACTTGGACTTCTTCCTTCTTATAAATGTTGATCTATTTGAGACATATTAAGCTTAAATATAGCTACAAAAATGAGATACTATATAAAGATTATCTAATCCACTTAATACCTTCAAAATTGTTTGAAAAAAATGGCAGTTTGTTTTGAACATTTAAAACTAATGTTCTGAATGTATTGTTTGATAATATCCTTTCTTCTCACCTTCAGACAATGCTCAGGTTATTTCTAGTTGCTTTTCAGTTGGTTTAATTAATTATCCTCTTCTCTGGCTTATATTGAAAACATCAGCCTTTCTAGTTAATCACTTCTTTTAAGAAATCACCCCACAGTACTGACAAAGACACTGGACTAGAATCGTAGTCAATATGATCTCTTTGGTTCATAAATCTCCTTGAGCAGTCAGCTGAATATTTGTGAAGCACGGAGACTGTAAAATCCTTGTCTTGAATTCCCTCACACAGAGGGACAATGCCAGGAAAAGGATTCGAGTCCTACTTACAATCTTGGCCTGGTTTAACAGGGCTTTCTGCACCTTGTTATCATATAAAACACCTGTCTGTAGCTTAATAATATATCTTTGTGCTTTCATAATATGACCGGATAGATGGACAGATAATAGACAGGGGGTTTGTGGCCAGCCCAAAATCTAATTTGGGACTTCCCCATCTCTGCAGCCATAGGCAGTCCTCTGAAAACATGCACTTCTGTGTGGTGTGGGTGTGGTTACAAAGTCTGCAGCCCTCAAGAATTAAAAAAAAAAAATAAAAATCAGTCTACAACACAGCACACACTTCCCCTGCATGCACAAAGTGACAGGAGAAAGAGCCAGCCCAGAAAGCACCCAGAGGGGTCGGCTGTTGCTGGGACAGCCGGAAAGCACCAGGCAAACGAGGGAGTGAGCAAGCAGCTGAGGAAATGGGAGAGGATGAAGGACAGACTTTTCTCCACCATCCTGTCAGAGGCCATGCAAGCAGGCAAAGCCTCCTCCGAGCACCAGGCTGCCAGGGCCACCACTGGGCTGCCCAGCAAATTCAGCCTGTACCAGCACAACAGGGTTTTTTTCACTCTGCGCAATAACACGTTCCCCTGGCCACAGATCAGCCTCCCTGCTTTGATTTTGGCCTGCATGAGCACTGACCTCCTGTATCTTCAGGTCTTATGAGTTTGACCCTTTTCACTCAGAAATAGGTATGGCAAAAATGTGGACATATACCTGCCATTGTGAAGGACGATGGAATATAATTTGTTTTTGCAAGAAATATCAAGGTCACCCTAAGCACAGAAATCCTATACCAGCTCTGGTAGAACCAGCATAGTAAATATAGACATGAGATAAACTAACTGTCTGGTTTTCCATTTGCCTTTGACCTCTATTACTGTTCTTTGTTCCTTTGCCCATAACCTCTATAATTGTCTTTTTGGTCCTTTGGGTCAATATGATTATCAGTCTCAACACTGCCACTGCTCTCTAATTTTTCAAATGAAACCTCATCTGGAAAGTTACAACCATATTCTGTTCGTGACTTATTCAAAAAATTGTACCTTTGACATGCAATACAGAATACTTTCTCTCAGTAATAGATCCATATTCATAAAAGGGTAGTTATTCAGCCTTATACATTTATATTTTCCTTTTGTTACCATTTACACAAAATAACATACCTGCCCTGCTAATATTTTTCAAAGCATACCCTTGTTTTAATAAGCACTTACTAAAATACAAACTACACTGAAAACCAGCATCTGCAGGAGTCCCACTCTTGAATAAGGTTACTTGGCATGAATGAAATGCATGTAATAACGATGTCAGTCTGATAAAAGTCAAATTTATCTCTGTATTTAATGAGTAATTAAATAGAATATACACAGTCTCAATGAGATATTGCATGTGCTCCCTCAAGAAAGTTGAGGTATATATTGGTCAGTATCGGTAAAACAGTAGATGATTTTCCTTAAACCCATGATTTCTAAGTAGGGATTCAATCCAGCTGTCAGTGGAATGACTAAAAAACGGCATTGGCACCAATATTGATAATGCCCGCCCCCATGCAAACCCGAATATAATATGCAGTTAGTACATAACGAAAAGCATGCTTTCTCCAGCCTCACTCTTGCAATCTCCCACCCAAGCAGTTTCAGGTGTGTATGTCTGACTACTGCATGAAAGCTGCATTTTGAGAGCCCCAGTGAAGCACATGGCAAGTTCCAAAGGCAACAGCTTGAAACTTGAAAACTTATCACCAGCCTCTTTCCCACCCCCCACATCTTTTCTCTGCCTCATGCTACTTTTAAGAAAACGTGACAAACTAAAGAATAATAAAGCTCCAATAAGCCTATCCTCTTCAAATTTGGTGCTTCACACAATGCCAGAGGTGTCATGAAAGAAAAATGTCATCCATAATATGTGACTCTCTGGAATCAGATTAGAGACACCCATAATCTGTCAGTAACCTCCACCTGTACGGTCAAATTACAAATTCTGCATTTATTACATATAAACACACAACATTTCCAGAGTCTGCCTCCACAGACACTGGGTAATTTATGGGGCCCATCAGCTACTTTATATTAGACCCAACTACACGTACATAAATATTTTCAATAATACATTCACTTGGACAGCGATCAATTTTTTTTGTTGTTTTCTTGTTTTGGTTTGTTTGTTTGTTTGTTTGTTTTTTACACAAAGTGAAATAAAGTGTAGGAGAGGGTAAAGAGAGGCTGCTTTCTCAGTGTTGACAGGAAAAGCCCAGGGAAATCACCATATGCGTAAAAAGAGGCAAATATTTACTAGATAAAAGCCAGGCAGAGGAGAAATTACTACCTAAAGGCTGCAGTCTGCAGATTTAAAGGATCAGCTACCAAGACTGTAATTCTAAGAAAATCTCCTATTAATGGATAAAACTAAACTGTGCACTGTTGAGTGCGGTCTGGGCAGTGAGAAATAAGGTATTACTTAAGGAAAAGAAAAACTCTGGCTCCTCTAATTGCAGGCTACTGAGTTTTCTTCCCTGGCTGTTGTTCAACACATTGGTGCGATACGCAGCCTCACCCTGGTGGCTCCCATCACCAGTTCATTTCATAGGTCACCAACGTGCCATCAGATTGTAATGACTTCTGGCTATTTCTAACTGGGATTTAAATCAGTGACCTGAAGTAAAGACACTCATCCTATTACGAGTCTCCTGAGCCATGTAAATTCCAGTGAAGCATTTTTTTTTTAATTCTTCTTAAGCTTACTTCACACAGATATAAATGCTTACAGAAGATCCAAGATGAAGAAGAGTCAGGCCCTAAATATTGATAGGAAGCCTCATTCCTCTTTTCTTTAGTGAAAACTCCAGAAACCTCTGGTTTGCATTATTCAATCACTAAGCCACCTATGTATGTGATGTGCATGTGAGAGCTGTTTCAGCAATTTGTCAGCTTTAGTGATGGCCAAATATGAAGATTTTATATGCTAACACATGTATCAGAAATACCTGGATACAGATATAAGACTTAGAATGTTTCTTGCGGTTATTTCTTTCATGTAGACATACTGTACTGAAAAGGCCAGTTTAAAAGCACTGGAAGGACTTCTGGGAGATTTCCTTTGCTCTTAAATCATCTACCATTACATCAATACCACAGTCTTGGTTTGCACTTCCATTGCTACAGATACTTTAAAAAAAAAATCAGTGTAACTCAGTTTTTCCTATCTTAACTGAAAAACAGAAATTGAAAGTTCCACTCCAGAAAAAAAGTTTCTGCTAATTCACAACATGAATTGCATGGAAACCAAGGCATTTTTTTAAAAAAAAAGCTCACAGACAACTGCATATGAAAAGTTTAGGTCATTATATTTAATCACATAAAATGAACAAATAGCTGTGAAAAACTGAAATTCCTGGAAATCACGTCAATAGCTAACCACAATCAGAGGCTGCAGAGCAATTATTAACCTACTGCTGCTGAGCTTCCAGCCACCACAGGATCACCGAACTGGCTTTTTAAAGCTATTTTAGTTACAAAGGTGTCTAGTTACCTTGTTTGCTTCCTACATTTCTTTCTGAAAATCACATAAGCAACATCTTTCATATACGCTGTATAAATCAAGTTGTTACCCAAATAAAGAATTCTGGTGAAAATAAAAGTTCTGGAGTTAAAATCAGCAGTAAAATAAATAAAAAAAATTGCTTTATCATCAAGGAAAGAATAACAAATATTCTAGTGTCGTAACATTTTTAAATATTCAAAAGTAAAAAATCTTATTGATTTAAGCTAATAATAAATGTCTCTGATGAGGAAAATGTCCTTTGAAGTGACCACAGACAACATGGCTTTCTAGATACCGCAAACAGGAGGAGGCATTTCACATCCTAAGACTAAACACCCAGTTAGATGACAGATAGCGAATAAGCTGCAGACTTATCTAGACTAGATCCTGTGCCAGGCCCGTGCTGATCGCTGTATGCAAAGCATTCTGTACACACACCCCAGATAGTCACGAAACACAGAAATAATTTTGTGTGAAGAGTTATCAGAACTTACAAGGCAGAGAAGCATTTAGATATAACTGCAGCCCAAACAACTCAAACTTCTCAAATTATCTCCAAATTCAGAAACATGGCTACTGAGAGAGTACAAAAGAGTAGCATGAAGTGGTGATACGATTAATTTGCCTGAGCCAATTTTTTCCACTATGAAAAGCTGCTGTTACCTTTAGGCGCCTAGAGGAGGGTTGCTGCTGGGAGAGGCATTCGGAGGACAAAAAATGAGAGAAATGGGAGTTATTGGCAAACATCTGAAAGCCATCGTGCCCGTCCTTTTTGGCAGTTGAGACTGCTTATTCAAGACTTTCTGCATTAGAGAGGACTCAGTGTACATCGTGAAGCCCATCCGGGACCTTTGCAGAAGCAAAATACCGTCTTGGTCAACCCGGTGCTCCCCAGTGAGCACTTGGCACTTGCTCACGCAGCGTACAGGCATCCTGAGCCCACATGACGCCTTCACACATGGGGAAGAAAGATGACCTTGGAGGAGGAGGAACAACGGTGGCCGCGATGTAGGCAATCCAGCAGGTTTCTCGAATGCATTGAGGACAACTTCTTAAGCCAGGTAATAGACACTCCTACCCAAGGGGATGCGATACTGGACCTGGTGGTCACCAATGCAAGCGAGCTCGTCGGAGATGTCAAGATCGGAGGCAGCCTGGGCTGCAGTGACCACGCGCTGGTGGAGCTCACGCTCCTAAGGGAAATGACAAGAACAAAGAGTGAGCACTTGGCACTCTGCTCACGCAGCGTACAGGCATCCTGAGCCCACATGACGCCTTCACACATGGGGAAGAAAGATGACCTTGGAGGAGGAGGAACAACGGTGGCCGGTCACAGCCCGCAGCTGATGCTGTAGGATCTCCCCAGCCCGCAGGCTGGTCCCACCACCGCTACCTACCATCATGGTCGCCATTCATCTTAATTCTGTGCGTGGGTGCACAGAGCTGATCAGATGGCAGAAACCAGATATTATTGCACTTGATTTGAAAAGGCAATGACTAGCATTCTTGGAGTCGTGGGATCGTGACCTGCTCCTGACTGGCAGAGGTACAACCACCTACAGCTGCAGCTTAAATTATGCAATAGGACCTATTAAAAAAAATAACCAAGATTTCCCTTTCTGAACAGTCCTGCACTTCCTAGCTTTAGCATGTACATCACCCTGTTTCCTATGGACTCACACAGCCCTGGCTGGGACTGTCGGGTGGCTTATATTACATCCTGCAAGTCCTCCAGGAGGCATTTCTCATATTAAATTATTCCTCGGTTTTGCAATCATTTGTGAAGATCAGCTTTTACAGTGAAAAAAAAATTACCTTTAAAAATCAGAACATGCATGTATAGACAAGGCCTATTGAAATAGAAGACAATTATTTCAGAAGGAGAATACCAGAGTAGAAAAAGTTACTTCAGCTCCCACTATGGGCATATTCCAGAGCAGATTTAAATCACTGGTGCCTTTTCCACTTGGGTTCAGTGCACTTGGTATCAAATTACATAAAATATCACTTCGGATGTTCTCGTTAGAGAAGTATGAAAGATTAAAAGCCAACCAGAAACACCAAGGCATGTTTTTACAGTCTTAGGGTGCATTGTGGATGATAAGGTGAAGCTGGTTAATTAACATGTGAGCCAATCTTCATTTTCTCATCTCTGGTGTTGCTATTTAAGTAATTTCTGGGTCTCGTGGTGCCTCAGCTAAAGTGCAGAATAGAACAAATAGAGCAAAAAAGGCCTTTAGCTCTGCAGGAAGGACAGGGTAGAGGTGGGATGGGGATCACTCCTTGCTCCTCCTGAGCCTGTATGGTCTTCTTCAGGCAAATCTGCTCTCCCCCAGGAGCAGAGGATGAGAATTTTTTATTCATAAATTATGCCATTTCATTTGTCAGCTCAAACCCAGCTTCAAGCCAGCATAAGACAACAGAGCTAAAACAGAAAAATTCATTCATTGCCTCGTGAGGTTTTCGTTGTCTTTCCCGCTGCTGTTGCCTTTGCTATTGAATCCAAAAAGTTCAATTTGGGTTTGCGTGTGTTTGAGAAGTTTGCATTGTTTCACTTACTCAAGACTTCTATAACAGAACCAAAAGTAGTTTCTTTTCCCTCCTAATAAAGGGCAGCATGATTCGGTTTACTTTCCATGATAAGCACTTTGAATAGTTCAAACTCTTTTGGTTTGGGAATGCAGTTTCTAGGACACAGTTACATTCCACTGAACAATGACAAGCAACATTTTATCACAGTAAGTAATTTCTGTGATACCATCAGAGGCAACACATTTTCCAATTTAACACTTATTACTATAGGCTAATATATTAATTTATCCTTTAATCTGAATGGCTACTTTATTAAAAAAATTTTTTGCACAAAGGATCAAATTAAATCTAATCCCTGACACGACATGCAGTAAAATGGACAAGGCCTAAAGCAACTTATATCCTCTTTCATCTGGTATATTATTACATATGGCAGGAAGCTTTAGAGTACTGTTTATCAGCTGTTAATCAGAACTCACCCTACAAGCAGGGCACTCTCAGAATTTTAAACATTTCCTATCTTCTGTTTGTGTATGTATTAAAGGAATTTATGTTCCACCTGTGCAGAAGATACTATGAAATCCTATCCTTATGACTCGTAGGCATTGGGTATATTAATTTGTTGCAGAGAAATATTTGAGGCCAACTTTGAACTAAAGAGAGTGAGAGGAAAACTCTGTTAGTGTGAGAGCTGAGGTGTTGCTCATCAAGATACGCGGAGCTGGAGATAAATCAAGATCTTGAGCAAAAAGGGAAAAATATCTCTAAGAGTAGCTATTTGAGGATCAGAGTAAAGGGATGTTTTGAAATAAAGAGGACTATGTTTATTCCTCTATGAAGTGTAAAAAAATGGGCTTTGCTGGAGGAAGGGAGGTAATTTTCCAGCTTTGTAAGGCATGATGGATACAATAATGCAATCTCTTTACTACCATCCCTCCCCCCCCCATAAATTAAGAAATCTTCTTCTAAAAATTAACCAGTTTAAATTTGGTATTAAGGCCACCAAACATCCAAAGTATAGAATCACCATCCTCAAATTGGAGAGACTTAGTTGTGGCTATGACGCATCAAGACAGTCTCATTAACATAATTTTCATCACCATATAAAGTGGAATTTTGTATTGTTTTCTTGGGTTGTTTTCTGCATGTCTCTTTCTACATTTGCATACCTCTATATATTTGAGATTGAAGGGTCAGGCATTACGTGTCCCTGCCTTTACAGAGATAAGACACTACCAGACACTTGGAACCACAGTGACAGAAATGCTAACACGAATATGCGAAATTAGTAGCTTGTTCTGCAAGTGCTGAATTAATAGTTCCTTAATTTCAATTTACACAGTTGGCTTTGTTAAATGATTGGGGCCTTTAAACCTGAGAAACTAATTATGAGCATGGATAGCCAGATAAGGCTGAGATTAGATAGGACTTAATTAGTACTTTGTTACTTTTACTAGGTTTGACTGTCACATCAAAATTTTTAATAAAAAAAAATAAATCAGACCTACTTAAGCAGAAATCCAGGGGTAGGGTTAGCAGTCTTTCACTAAATAAACAGACAAACAAACAGAAAAGTTTCTGGCAATTTGTTACTGTCTTCATACTTAAAACCACCTTGGCCAGCCAGAATAAGAGGAACAAGAGATTTTAGAAAGATCCGTTTAGGGAAAGCTTCAAACAACTACTATTTAAGCTTATCTTTTTATAATTCAAACCATCTACTTCACATATATCTTACATGTTTTGGAACATATTTAAGGCACCTTTGCTGTGTTTAGTTTTATCACATAGAGATGTATGTGTAACACTGAGGGTTACACAGACCTTCCAAATATTTTCATTCAAAACTCCCAACAGCCACAGTAGCTTCACTACCTAAAGGAACACTCAGTGGTGAAACAGTCTACACTCACAAATAAACTTTTTCATCAGGATGAAAGGTTAAAAAAATTAAAAATTTCTTGATTGCCTAGTTGATTAAATCAACATGTTCAAGACATCCCAGTTAGCAAAAGTTGACCTATAACTTCCCAAAAGACCATTAAAGACCCTGTAAGTGCATTTAAATCTAAAAAATAAAGTATCACAAAACTTTGCTACATTTTTGATGATTATTGAGTATAAATGCCTTCTTCAGTGCCAAAAAGGAAACAAATTATACTTCCCGGTACAGCAACTCAAGAACCTTCTCCGATGATCAGGTCTTCCAGGAGAGCATCATGGTAGTGCCAAGACACACAAAGCAAACAACAGGGATTAAAAGTAGAATGGTCCATTTTTCCTGCTCAATTAGGTTAAAATGCATTAAGAGACACTGAAATCTGTTTCCAAAATATTTGAAGACACAACGACAATTCAGCTCACCAACCACAGACCACCTGGGTAATCCAACAATCAGTTAGGATACACTCTGCAGAAGCACTTTGGGCATAAACTCCATGATGGTGCAGGGATAGAAATAACCCACTTCAGTCAAACCTGCTGTTACAAGCTGCCTCCAGCAAGCTCTGAACCAGGATGCCTTGCCCTTGTTCTGGAGGCTCAGGATGGCTCGTGGCTTTTCCTCTTCCCCACACTCTCCACTGGCGCCAGCTTGGAAGGAGAAGCCACCACTGACCTTGCAGGACCTCCTGTCATTGGTGGCTTCCTTCTTTCTCCTGGCCCGGACCTCAGCTTCACCACACAGCCCTTGGACTCTGAAAGAGGTCTGTGAAAGTTTTAGCAATGGAGCCCCACCTGGTTGGGGGAAACAGGCAATTAATGCTCCACTAAAATAACTTACCATAGCTACAAGTCTGAAGATCACAGCAGATCTAGACCTTGCTTTTTGAAAGAAAAACATCCTAACAAAACTACTTCTTAGCTACCCAGCATATTTTAACTAACACCTCCTTTCCCTCCAGATTCTATATATTTTTAATGAAAGTCTAATTACCATTCAAATACAGTTTGAAGCAATGCATGAGGAAAAATAAACATAATTTAGAAAGTCAGAAAATATTCATTAATTATTTTTCTAGCATGATAAAAGTGTATGAATTAAGAATCTGTGTAAATATATGTTAAACTACTTAAATATATACAGACGCAGTAGGTACATGATTCTCATGGTGAGCAAGAGGAAATGCTGAATTACGCCAGCCAATGAGAATCAACCTTTATTTAGAAAAATACTTAGGAAGCACAAATGCAAACCAAGATGAAAATCAATTATTTAAATCAAGGTTTCCAACTTGACAATTTAAATCATGATTAAAATTGGCAATTTAAATGACTTTGATGTAAATCAATCCCCTTGATGTGAAACCAGCCCATTTTGTTTGTCATCATTATTGTTCTCAGAGCACCCTGATGAAAAAATTATTTGTGAATGTGCGCATGTGGATATTTCTTTATGAATACACTTTTCTCTACACATTTGTAATTCATTTATGACAAGAAGAGCATTAACTACACCTTAGCATATGTATGACACAACTCCATTTATGAAGAAATATTATTAAATGGGAATTTTATTTTGTAAGTGATAATATTGCCCATTCTTTCATAATATCAGCATTATTACAAAACAATTTTGAATTAACTGAGTTTCAGATCACCAACAGACCTGCCAGTCACAAAGAGAGCCACAAAAGCTTTACACCTGCCATTTGGCATCCAGCATCCTTCAGAGAAGGCTACAAAACCCAAATCTGATCTGTAAGGCCACAGGACACCAGGTCCTATGTTGAGTGCTTGGGTCACCCAGAGTAGCACAGGCACAACTCTCAAATGCCTCCGCAGCCCATTTCACCGGCTGGAGATGGCTATAGGCAAAAGGCTCTTCAGACTTAACCTTTTTAACCTGCCTTCCTGAAGGCGTGTCTTCATTCATCCATAACTTTTACAGAGGGAAACTGAGGATCCGAAGACACTATATTTCTACAGGCTTTGCAAAGGGACATTTCCAGGAGAAAGAATGGAGGCCCAGGCCTCAGCTTAAATGAGTTCCTGAGGGGTGGGTGAGAGTCCCAGGTGGGACTGGCCAGGCGAACAAAGTTAGTGCTCTCCAGACCCCGCCAGATGGGTTGCAGCAGGGAGTAATGTACCAGGTAGGCATCAAAGAGTCCACCCAATGGAGCTCTCCTGAGATACAGATCTGTAGAAACCAGGTTCCATTAGCTCACACAATGATTTGCTGACATCTTCACCTCAGTAGAAATTAAAACCTCAGCCTTTGTCTCTAGCGTTACCTGTGGATAACAAGCCACCCAGATTGTATACTCTGCGTGAATTAAACAAAGATTTTCCATCTCCACCAGGCTCTTAAAGCCTTCCTCCTACCTCTTTCTCAATTACTGCCATAAGACACCAATTTCTTGTTAGTGACCAGCAATAATTCTGGTTTAATATCCAAGCTATGTTTTAAAAGTACTGCTTTTTTCCAAACTTCTCATCTCAAAGTTCACATCACCTTGGGTACCAACTACTGCAATAGTTTTTTCCCCGCTTCTTCCCACGCATCCAGACTGTCTGACTCAATGACCATTTTCGTGGCCCATGGCCTTGACCACAATAAGCTGATCCGTGCTCTTCTTCTTTCACAAGGAAGCCTATATCAGGGTCCTTTTCCCTGTCAGAGTCCTTTCCAGCACCACCAAAGGCGTATCAAGTATCTTACTGTTCCTGTGCAGCCACAATGAGTTGGCTACGATCACCTCATGATCCCAGCTTCTTAACTGTTTGCTTGTTATGTTTTCTATTTTCTCTCATCATGAGAAATACTTTGGAAGAGCCCCTCTTCACTGGTGCAAATTTATGCGTGTTCTCTTCCAAATCCTTCATTAATACCTGTCTTCATCTGTGATACCTGCAAAGAACGAAAGACCAGCTAGCGCAGGCTGCTGCTGTAGTGAGATCAATGCTGCCAAACCGTATGGTAATATTACTTTGTTTTCTGCTCATATTCGTGGCTGCTTTTCTGTCCTACATTTAAACTATAAACAATCTGAAGTGGGTCTTCTCTTTTTGTCCTGTACTTATAGTGTGCCAAGGAACATGAGCTGCTGATCTGTGATTAAGGGCACCAACAACTGCATAACAACAATAATAATACAATAGAAGAGGAGAAGGCACTATGATTTCATTTCTATCTAAACCTGGAACAATTTGTTAATGGAATTAGGAAGCTCCCTTTATGTAACTATCACTAAGTACGTCAGCCAAAGTCTAATTCACGGTGTGTATCTGTGATAATACAGTATTTTAGAACTATGTGAAATACACCGTTTAGATAAGCTGAGCTGGAATTTATGACCCTCCATTTGCGACCAGCTCCCGAGCACTGGTGTGCATTTTCAATTCACGATACGGAAGCAAAGGACTCAGTTTATAAGGCTTCATGTCTGAGTTCTGAAAAGCAAGGAGGGACCTCAAGCAAAGAACATTTTCACATTTTTCCCCCCCAAAGCTAATCTAAGAAAACAAACCCAAAGATTTTTAAAATAACCAGAATCCCTCCTTTTTTTTGCATGAGAATGTAAAAGTTTATTCTTATTCTGTTCCATTACCCTGTTTTCTAGAAATATTATACCTTTATAATTTATTAATTAAAAAAAAACCCAAACCTCAAACCAATCCAAAGGAAAGCAGCATAACAAGATTTTCCAAATCAGGTTGGGTCTTAGACAAAGTTTGCAGGAAGACCAGGAATTAATCTGAAGATGCCTGTTTCTGACCTCCTGTTTTAGCCACTGTACCACTCG
>NW_009259588.1:3601081-3605184 GCF_000687185.1 Egretta garzetta
CCTACAGCTAGAACTATGCAAGTTCTTTCACTGGAAAATAATCATGTTGTTTTCTTATTACAGAAAGACGTTGTTTTCTGGAACAGTTGAAGATTTACAGAAAATATGTCCCCCTCTGGAAATCAAGCCCTGAAGTTATGTACAATTAGAGCACCTAAGTACGCACATGTAAACAGTAGCTATCTCACGTAATGTTAAATTGCTTTGCCTTTCTTGGTTCCCTGAGCAAGTCTGAATCAATGGCATTGCAGGAGCAATACCTCAAATGCCACATTTCTGAATCATAGCACTCCCTAGAATAAATTCTGCCGAGTCTGAAGACATCTGAATTTGCTTTCATGGAAGTAAAGCAATCCAGATCCAGGTGTTCAAGTCTGGAGAAATGCCCAGACCTCCCTTTAAACTGCCACTCCCTTTGCCACTCACCGTGTCCCACCCACGCTGTCCTGTGTAACCCGCTGCCATCAGCACACCGGTCACTTTATGTCAGGTCAACATTTAGTGACCACCCCACTGTGGCAGAAATTACAACTTCAGCCATTCCGGGGGCCTGGAAAGATTTGGATATTTGCTTCACTTTCTTGAGAGGGGCAGACCACGAGCAGCACATGGTTGCAAACTTCAGGCAGGCTGCTCCAGCAAAAAGTCACTCTGTTGTGTTTTCTCTGACACATCAAGAATTTGCCCATTTGAAAGATGTGGTTGGACTTTAACCTGAGTATACAGGTTTCGGTGAGCTGTGCTGAGATCACGCAGTCAGGTCTCGCCTGGTTTCATAGCAATCCCACATGTTCAAAACAGTCAACCTGAGCAACAGCCCCTTAAATTATTCAGTTAGATACCAGCTGTTTTCATTTAGCTTTCAGAAATGCAGTCACAGTTTGTACCCAGCTTGGTGCTATTTTTGAGGCAGACAATGTGCAGAGATACCTCATCCGAGAGCCTTGGACTAAGCTCAGGATGATAACGTAGCACAGGTACATCTTGGATACATCTTAAATTAGATTTCTCTTCATTCTACTGCCACACATTAGGCAACGTGTCTTTTGCAAGGGAAGGAGATGAATGCTAAAACAGAAGAAAAAGGGGGTCTGGGAAGCAGGAAAGACATAATGTTCTGGGTCCACTGAATGAGAATTTACATCTCTAACATAATATTAGCAAAACTCCTCTTGAAGAAGGTTAGGAAGACATTCACGAAGAACCAAGGTCAGAGAAAGGAATGTAAACTGGACACTGAGGAGGGAAGCCCAGGAGGAAACGGAGTGAATTACTGAGAGGGCAAAAGAGGAAAGATAAGAAGGACTAATGTTTTCCATTTTCTTCCAGGCCTACATTACAAGAGCACTGCCAACACAACACAGCATAGCTTTGCCAGTATAACACACATTTTGTCTAGTATTTTGCTGGCCTAACAGTGCCAAGCAGGGCTCAAAGCTCTGGCTGATGCCAGGTCTGAGTTTCTGCTTCTGCCCAATTACCATAATTTTGAGAAACCCATATGGGCCCGTAGCAACCGACCTGCCAGTCTTGCTCCTGTTTCTGCAAGCCCTTTTCCTCCTCCTGTTCAAGCAAGCTAATGCTGCCTATGATAAGGATGGGACACACAGGGGTGCATGAAGAGACTGGTCAGCATTTGTTAGCTGTCAACACACGGCATCAGGGCTGGGTTACGGAGAGCTAACCCCCTCTGCCACAAACCAATGAGCGTCACCCCACCAGTAGCCACTGTTATATTGGGCTTTGCTTCAAATAAGCTCACTTAGAAGGGAAGATGTAACAGGGGCCATTGGAGTTTGGGGATTCCCTTCTGCCACATGGGAGGAGAAGTAAACTTTGTCTGCAAAAACCATGGAGGAGCTAGTAAAGGGGGAGAAAGGATACTAGGAGTTACTGCACTGCCAGGAAAAAAGGCATAGGAAGTGACTCGGAATAGTATAATCTAGCCACAGATGTATCAGGAAATGTTGCTTAGGCAGGCCTATGAGTTACGCCTGTATCATACATATGCCAGGGGATTTAATTCTGTGGGTGGTCTATATACAAGTTCAGTAAATGCTACTCTTTGCCTTGAGATGCTGATGTACAACGCGCCAAAAAGAGCAGTCACTGACCGAGTAATTACTGAGTCCTGAATAAGTCATCTTTTGTGCCACGGGATACCCGTCTTGGAGTCACATTTATTTTCCTCGTGTTGGTGGCGAAATTCATAGCTGATGTTTAGAACTCACTCAAGGACCCTGGAGAGGAGAGGTTGAAATGGCAGGAGGTGGATAATCATTTTTGAACTCTGGCATATCAAGATGATCACAACATCTGTAGACGCAGGAGGTCACACTGTAATACCTTGTTAATGTCTTCCAAGCAAAATTTTCAGAGACCTTTGTGGAGTTATTCTACAGGAAAAATTAACTCTGAGATATACTGTCAAAAACTAGATCCAACACACAGAACAAAGAGCCCTTGAGAGGGGGGTTAAGCTCTACCCTGCTATTTTTGCCATTTTCTTGTGGAAGCAGATGCGGCAGAGGACGGTGAGGGAGTGAACCAGCCAGCACAAAGGCTCTGAACTCATATGGCTGGTGCTGTGTCATCTGTCACGTAAGTGTATGCCACGACAGCTAACGGGGAGGCTGGGGAGGCCTCTAGCCCCGTACTTTCCTTTCTGCTCGCCCAGGTCGTATCTGCTGGAAGTGTAACAGGGGAGTACGAAGCTTGCAAACGTGCTTAGCATCGCTGACTCCCAGGGAACCCTGCTTTGGCGTTGGAAAAGAAAGAAAATACAATATGGTCTATGCATGCAGTCACATCCCATGCTGCTTCACAAGGAAGTGAAGGAAATGATACACAGGGGAGGCAGCCCTGATTACCGAAAATTATATATACACTCTTGAAGTGAACAGTCTTCATCTAATTTGCAGGTAAATTAATGATTTACAAAGAAGCATGGTCTATTAAAAATAAATTTTAGCGACAGGCATATGAGCCTATTATGGTGATTTTTTTTTTTCCTTTAAATCTTCAATTCTTTTCTGTATCTCTGTGTGCTATGGGATGAGCTGATGGAGAAATGGCAAAGAGCTATAAAGATGAGTGGCTTGGCAAAAGATGAAGAGACAAAATTGTCACAGTATAGGAATGGACAAAATTATCTCTTCCAAAGTTGAAATAGAAAATAGAAACTTCATTATTTCACTCGGCACACAAACGAATTCACTCAGCATTCCAACAAGATGTTGCAAAGGCCGCAAGCAAGAAGGGGGATGCTGTGGAGGATAGAATAAATTAATGGAGCAGGATTCACTGGTGACAATGACCACATGTGGCTGGAAGAAGTCTCTAAAATGCTGATTACCAGAGGCCAGGTGAAGGCACACCGGAAGGAGCGGTTCTGCTTAGTCTTGCTTGCATGAGCAGGGTCGCAGCTTCTAGGAGTGGGGCTGGGGCCTCTCACACCAGCTGGGGCAGAGGCCCGGGCAGCAGCGGCAGGGCAGTGGGAGGAAACGGCAGCCACAGCAGTCTCGGGTCGGCGATTTCATGGTGCTGTGGAAATGCACCTCTTTATAGGCACCTGCCACTCTGGCCCACGTCCAAGAGAGGATCTGGTGTTAGGCAAACCTATGGTTGGACACACAGTTGCAATTCCTAAAATCTAGTTTTCTTTTAACATAGATCTTCACTGAAAAATCTTTGCAATAAATTTGCTAGCTTTCACACTTGCTAAACAGCTACTTTTACTTCTGAAACGATTATATCAGGATACGGTATATTAAAAAAAAAAAAGAAAAAAAGAGTACACTTGGCGATGCATTCTCGTGTGGCTCAGTTCTGGGTACTTCCTCTAGTGAAAGACTTGCCTTGCTCCATTTTGCAGGCAGCAAGGAACGTGTGAGTATTGCCCATTTATGTATATACGTAATGTTGTGTGAATATATATGTATTTTAGCCTGACTCCCACTTAGCTATCTGGAGGCAACAACTCGTGTCACCAAAGAGTCCCCAGAGCAACGATCTGTTTGGCAGCACTGGACTTAATTATAATTGAGAACAAAACCAGCGTGTGCAGGAAACCATAAAACCCCTCGAGTTAACTGTAGCCAACG
>NW_009259588.1:3605586-3606029 GCF_000687185.1 Egretta garzetta
GGCGGTGGCTTTGCGAAACAGCCGGTACAACGTCTCTTTTCGTTCGCTGCTCCTTTTTCATGGAAAAAAGAGTTTATGGCTCAAGGCCAGCTGTAAATTAACAGCTAAGCGAAACCATTATGTCAGTGGGATGCTTTAATCGGTTTGCAAAACACTGCTCAAGGTACGATGCATATTCGTAGGCAGGAGGGGCACGGGGGTGGGTCCCGGGAAAGCCGAAAGCCAAGGGGGTCACCGGCCTCGGCGGCCAGCGGGGAGCTGGGGGCAAGGACCCCCTCGGGCCCCTGCCCCCAGCATTCACACGGCTAACGGCGCTGATGGCCGGGCGTTTGCAGAGCCTTTGCATGAGAAAAACTTCGTTAAAGGCGCCCCGGAGAAACTATTTTTGGGGGGGGAGAGGGGGGAAGTGGGCGGCGGCGACTCCCACCCGAAACGCCCCGGCA
>NW_009259588.1:3606257-3606539 GCF_000687185.1 Egretta garzetta
CTGCGGGGCGGGCGAGAAAAACCCGGCCGGAGGGGGCCGGGGGCGGCGCAGCAATGGATGACAAGTGAGCAGCCCGGTGTTAGGGTTCAGTTCCAGCTGATTTTATTTCCTTCCCGAAGAAAAACAACAACAAAAAAAAAACCCAAAAAAACAACAAAAAGAGGTTATTTACAGAAGGTATATCAACAATCTGACAGGCAGTGAACTTGACATGGTTAGCTGGCGTGATCTTTTTTTTTTTTTTTTTTCCCCCCCCCCCCCTTTTTTTTTCCCATCTCTCGC
>NW_009259588.1:3606742-3608961 GCF_000687185.1 Egretta garzetta
AAAAAAAAGAACTCTACACAGCATATTGCACAGGATGGATGACCAAAAAAATAACAAAAAGAACAAAACAAGTTAAACCCTTAACGGAACCACCTCATTAGGCAGACGTCCTAGTGCCTGTCATGTTATATTAACATACATAAACACACAATCTTCTTTTTCGCTTATTATAATACAGACTTAAATGTACAAAGATGTTTTCACTTTCTTCATCTTAAAACACAACAGCTATAAACCTGAATACATATGCTATCATCATGCCATAAGAGACTAAAACAATTATATTTAGCGACAAGTAGAAAGGATTAAATAGTCAAATACAAGAATGAAAAACGCAGTACATAGTGTCGCGAACTCAAACCGGCATTTAGATAGATCCAGTGGTTTAAACGGCACGTTTTTGCTTATAAAAAAAGTGCAAAAGATGTGGTTTACAAGTTAAAGGTACAGGATCCCTTCTGTGTGAATGCACCAGTTGCCGCGCTCCATTTCGGGGCGGGTTTCTCCCCAAAACGGCAGCACACGGCGTATACGCCTCAGGCTTCATGCTGTCACTTTAAGATGCCTGCAGATTGGAGTGTAAACATGGACAAAATAGGGGCTGATTCGTGGGTGTGTGAGTGTGAGTGAGCGTGAGCGCGCACACGCGTGTGAGATACTAACCAGCGGCCCTGTTGTTAAAAATCAGGAAATCCAAACAGCGATTTACACCGATTTACACCCCCTTTATATATTTTTTACAAAAATACACT
This sequence comes from Egretta garzetta, assembly GCF_000687185.1. Lineage (NCBI taxonomy): Eukaryota > Metazoa > Chordata > Aves > Pelecaniformes > Ardeidae > Egretta > Egretta garzetta. The sequence goes on from NW_009259588.1 coordinate 3,607,495, forward strand.
GAGAAAATAATCAAACGTTTTCATCTCTCTTCTCTTTTTGCTTTTTTAAAAGTGTCAAAAGTCTACATTTAAATATAAAAAATTAAAAGTTAAAACTCTAGCCCTTCAGTGAAGGAGACATAAAAATGGTGCGGGTAACAACGAGAACTACCAAAAAAGGACAAAGAAATACAAGTCAAAAATGTTTGGCCAGTATAAATACGTCCACTTATAAAATGGCATCCGATTACATTTACAAGGAAAAAAAAAAAACAAAAACAAAAAAAACAATACGAGGATGGAGCATCGGTGAGAAAAAACAGTCTTTTCATTTACAGCTATAAGGAACAAACACATACATACTCTGAGAAAAAATTTGGTCCTGAATTTTTTTTTTAAAGTCCAGCACAGATTTGAGTTGCGTTTGAATCCTTTAAAGAGTTAAGAATGAAAAAAAGCTGGTGATATTTTTGTAGGAATCAAACATAGCGCCATCTATCTGCTTTTATATTATCCTAACACTATTTTTTTTAAACTGTTCAACAGTCTTACAGAAATCTTAGAAAGATAGACAGGATAACATGCTGTATTAAACCCCACCAGTGAAATAATCCAACACCATCACGATTCTGAGTAAGAAGAAAAAAACTACTTTTTTTTTTTTTTTTTTTTTTTTTATTTTCGGGTTTTTTTGCAAAAGCCATCGCCCTCCATTTCCCCTGTACCACATCATGACAGAAACTGTTCCCATTCGGTCTCTGTTGCAAAAGAAGTTTTCAGTGTTCTTGAAGTTTCGGCCTTATTTTTCTCTCGACACAAGACATTGGGTGACTGAGAAAAGCGCTTGCCGCCACTTCATCCGTACGTGCAAATCCGTTTCAGTTTATTATTATCTTCCCCCCACCGTATTTCCAAGACAGCTCTCAAGTGTAAGTCTGGCTCTTCGCCGCTTAACTAGGATCTCAGTCCAGCTCCATCCACCTCCTCCTCCTCCTCCTGCCATCATCGTCGCCTCCTCTCACCGCAGAAGAAACCGGGACAGGATTTCTTCCCCCAAAACGTGAACCTTGTAAAGGCTTGGGTGGGGGGTTTTTTGTTTGTTTTTTCTCCCTTTTTCCAAGCAGTTCTGATCGCTCTTTCACACGAAAGGGCGAACGCTCAAGACATCCAGTGTGCGCTCGGCACAACGCATCGCTCCCCCTCCTCTGTATTCGTATAAAGCGGGCAGTAACAAAGAACCCAGAGGTGTGTGTGGTCCCGTCCCCCCCCGCCCCCTCCCTCTTTCTCTGTCTCTCTTTTCAGGAAATAAAAAGGAAAAAGGCAGCATTTCGCTCCCGCCAGTCTCTGAAAAAGCAACGCCAGGCTCGTCTCTCGGAGGGGGGTGTGCGCGGGTCCGTCTCCGGCCGGAGGAAGGGGACCGCTGGCCTTTCTGCGAGGAGGGGGCGATCCCTCCCCCGTCGCCTCTCTCCCCGAGCACAAAAAGCAGTC